>NW_026893150.1:0-202805 GCF_033815535.1 Pezoporus flaviventris | reverse complement strand
TGGTGCCAGTGGGGTCAGTGGGGTGAATGGGGTCAATGGGGGTCAATGGGTAAGAATAGGTGCCAATGGGTATCAATGGGTGCCAATGGGTGTCAATGGGGTCAATGGTTGCCAGTGGAGGTAATGGGTGCCAATGGGGTCAATGGGTACCAATGGGTGTCAGTGGGTCCCAATGGGTGTCAATGGGTGCCAATGTGTCCCAATGGGTGCCAATGCGTACCAATGGGTGCCAATGGGGTCAATGGGTCCTGATGGGTGCCAATGCGTACCAGTGGGTGCCAATGGGGTCAATGGGTACCAATGGGTCCCAATGGGTGTCAGTGGGTCCCAACGGGTGCCAGTGCGTACCAATGGGTGCCAATGGGTGTCAGTGGGTCCCAACGGGTGCCAGTGCGTACCAATGGGTGCCAATGGGTGCCGTGCCCTCCAGCTCGGCCATCCACGGCCGGGGCCTGTTCTGCAAGCGGAACATCGAGGCCGGGGAGATGGTGATCGAGTACTCGGGCATCGTCGTGCGCTCCGTGCTCACCGACAAGAGGGAGAAGTTCTACGACAGCAAGGTGGGGCTGCCCCACAGCGACCCATAGAGGGACCCATGGAGAGCCCCATGGAGGGACCCACAGAGAGCCCCACAGAGAGCCCCATGGAGGGACCCATAGAGAGCCCCACAGAGAGCTCCATGGAGGGACCTATAGAGAGCCCCATAGCACCCCATAGCAGGACCCACAGAGAGCCCTATAGAGGGACCCATAACAGTGCCTTGGGGATACTAAAGGGGCGCCATAGGGACACCATAGAGATGCCATTTGGGACGCATTGAGGATACCATGAGAATGACGTCTCCAGCCCCATAGTCACCTACCCAGCCCCATAACTCCCCCCCAGCCCCATAACTCCCTCCCCATCCCCATAGGTCCCCCCTCCAGCTCCATAGCTCCTCTGCAGCTCCACAACCTCCCCAGTCCCATAACTCCCCCCCAGCCCCGCAAGTTACCTCCAGCCCCATAACTCTCCCTCTAGCCCCATAACTCCCTCCCCCAGCCCCATAACTCCTTCCATAGCCCCTTAACTCCCTCCGCAGCCTCGCAACTTCCCCAGCCCCACAACCTCCCCAGCCCCATAACTCCCTCCTCAGCCCACAAGTTACCCCCATCCCCACACCCCCCCCAGCCCCATATGTTACCCCGACCCCCATAGCTCTCCCCCATCCCCATCACCCCCATCCCCATAGCTCCCCCCCAGCTCCATAGCTCCCTTTTCAGCCCCACAACCTCCCAGGCCCCGTAACTCCAACCCAGCCCCATAACTCTCCCCCTAGCCCCATAACTCCCTCCCCAGCCCCGTAACTCCCTCCCTAGCCCCTTAACTCCTTCCCCAGCCTCACAACCTCCCCAGCCCCATAGCTCCCTCCCCATCCCTATAACTCCCTCCCCATCCCCACAACCTCCCCAGCCCCATAGCTCCCTCCCCATCCCTATAACTCCCTCCCCAGCCCCATAGCTCCCTCCCCATCCCTATAACTCTCCCCATCCCCACAACCTCCCCATCCCCATAACTCCCCTCCAGCCCCATAAGTTACCCCCATCCCCACAGCTCTCCCCCATCACCCCATCCCCATAGCTTCCCCCCCAGCCCCATAAGTTACCCCAATCCCCACAACCCCCCCCAAGCCCCATATCTCCCCCTAACCCCCTCCCCGTGACAGGGCATCGGGTGCTACATGTTCCGCATGGACGCGGCGGAGGTGGTGGACGCCACGATGCACGGCAGCGCGGCGCGGTTCATCAACCACTCCTGCGAGCCCAACTGCTACTCCGCGGGTGATCCAGGTGGAGGGCGCCAAGCACATCGTCATCTTCGCGCTGCGCCGCATCCTGCGCGGCGAGGAGCTCACCTACGACTACAAGTTCCCCATCGAGGAGCCCGCCGCCAAGCTGCCCTGCAACTGCGGCGCCCGCCGATGCCGGCGCTTCCTCAACTGAGGGGCAGCGGGGCTGGGTTGGGGGGGGGGGTGGGGGTGGGGGCAATGGGGAGAGACGGAGATGGGATCTGGATGTAGTTATGGGGTACTAAAGATGTCTATAGGCAACAGTGATGATCTGGAGTCAATGGGAGGTAATGGGGAGGAGATACGGAGGTGGGCTCGATGGCCTTGAGATGCCTGCAAGTGATGGAGATGGGATCTAAAGGCAGTTATGGGGTCTTAAAGATGTCTATAGGCAACGGTGATGATCTGGAGTCAATGGGAGGTAGTGGGGAGGAGATACGGAGGTGGGCTCGATGGCCTTGAGATACCTACAAGTGATGGAGATGGGATCTAAAGGCAGTTATGGGGTCTTGGAGGTGTCTATAGGGGATGGGAAGGGGTTGGGGGTCAATGGGACCTCATAAAGAGGAGGTATGGAGGTGGCCCCATAGCCATTGAGATACTTACAGTCAACGGGAGGTGATGGAGATGGGATCTGGAGGTGGTTGTGGGGTCCTGGAGGTACCTACAGGGGATGGGGGGGGATGGAGGTCAATGGGGGGGGATGGAGGTCAATGGGGGGTGATGGAGAGCAATGGGAGGTCAGGGGGAGGAGCTATGGAGGTGGCCCCAAAGCCCTTGAGATGCCTGCAGCCAATGGGGAGCCGCTATGGGGCACAGCCAATGGGGAACCAGGAACACTTAATGGACACCAACCCCAAGCCAATGGGGAGCCGCTATGGGGCACAGCCAACGGGGAGGCAGGAATGCTCAAGGGACGCCAACCCCCCCCAGCCAATGGGGAGCCTTTATGGGGCCCAACTGAACCCCAGCCAATGGGCAGCCAGGGACAGTCAATAAACACAAGCCCCCAGCCAATGGGGAGCCAGGAGCTCTCAATGGACACCAACCCCCAGCCAATGGGGAGCAGAGATTCGGGGCCAATGGCAGCCCTGGGGATGCCTCCAGCCAATGGGGAAGCGGCAGGAGGCGGGACCCGTCGTTGGGTGCAGTGAGGAGCACCCATGGGTGCTGTGGGGCACCCGCGCCCCACGTGGGGGCCGGGACCCCTTTGGGGCCGTTTTGGGGTGGGTTGTGGGGTTTGTACCCGCAGGCTCCGCCCACAATAATCGAGGCCACACCCCTTTCCTTATATGGATCCGCCCCTTTCCCCCTGCCACACCCCCCTCTCCCGCTCTCTGTTCCTATTGGCTGTCCCGTCTCTATGGTAAACCCTCCCCTCCGCGTTGGCCCCGCCTCTTCCCCAGAGTCCCATCCCCATTGGCCAAGCCCCCGTCTCTATGGCAACGCCACACCCCCGGCTCCGCCCCTTCATTCCCCCCTCCCCGCGCTGTCCAATCCCGTCCCTGCTTTCCCCTTTGGCCCCGCCCTCACCGAGCTCCCATTGGCTGAGCGCCGCTGCGCCCGCGCCGGAAGGGGCGGGGCCGGAAGCGGAAGCGCGGCTTGGGGCCTGTGGCGGTGGTGTGGAGGTAACGGAGCGGGGCCTGGGGCTTGTGGGGCCCAAAGTGGGGGGGCAGTTATGGGTCTTAATGGGTGGCTATGGGGCAGTTATGGGTCCCAGTGGGGGGTTATGGGGCAGTTATGGGTCCCAGTGGGGGGTTATGGGGCAGTTATGGGTCCCAAGGGGGGGCTGTGGAGCAGTTATGGGTCTTAATGGGGGGCTGTGGGGCAGTTATGGGTCCCAATGGGGGACTGTGGAGCAGTTATAGGTCCTAAGGGGGGGCTATGGGGCAGTTATGGGTCCCAGGGGGTGATTATGGGGCAGTTATGGGGTCCCAAGGGGGTCTGTGGGGTAGTTGTGGGTCCCAAGGGGCAGTTATGGGTCCTATGGGGCAGTTATGGGTCCCAAGTGGGGGTTATGGGCAGTTATCTGACCTGTGGGGCAGTTATGGGACCTATGGGTCAGTTATGGGTCCCAGGGCGTGGTTATTGGGCAGTTATGGGTCCCAGGGGGTGGTTATGGGGCCGGGGGGGGTCACTTGTGGGCAGAGCTGAGTTGTGGGGCGCAGATGAACCTGGAGCGCGTCTCCAATGAGGACAAGCTGGAGCTGTGCCGCAAGTACTACCTGGGTGAGCCCCATGGCACCTATAGAGCCCTATAGATCCCCTATAGATGTCTATAGAGCCCCCATAGACCCCTATAGCCCCCCATAGGTCCCCTTTTCCTCCCCATAGACCCACTTTGCCCCGCCATAAACCCCTATAGACCCCCACAGACCCCTATAGACCACCATAGACCCCCTCTCCCCCCCACATAATCCCCTATAGATCCCCTTAGACCCTCTATAGACCCCCTTTTTCCTCCCATAAACCTCCTTCCCCCATAATGCCCCATAGACCCCCACAGGCCCCTTTTCCTCCCCATAGACCCACTTCCCCCCCCCATAGACATCTGTAGCCCCCCGTGGGCCCCCTTTTCCTCCCATAGACCAACTTTGCCCCCGCCATAAACCCCTATAGACCCCCATAGACCCCTGTAGATCCCCATTGACCCCCATACACCCCCTTTTCCTCCCCATAGTCCTCCTTTTCCCCACCCATAACCCCCTATAGACCTCATATCCCTCCCATAGACCCCCCATAGCCCCCCCATAGACCCCCATAGCCCCCCATATCCCCCCTCGCCCCATAACCGCTATAGGCGCTGTTTCCCAGGGGGCTTTGCGCTCCTGCCCTTCCTGTGGCTCGTGAACGTGCTCTGGTTCTTCCGCGAGGCCTTTGTGGTGCCCCCCTATGGGGAGCAGGCGCTCATCCGGCGCTGTGAGTGCCTGTGGGGGATATAGGGGGCTATGGGGGGTATAGGGGGATATAGGTGTCTATGGGGGGCTATGGGGGGATATGGGGTGGTTATGGGGCTCTATGGGGGGGTAATGGGGGCCTATGTGGGCTATTGGGGTTTATAGGGGCCTATGTGGGGCATGGGGGTCTATGTGGAGGCTATGGAGGGTTTTACGGGGGTCTGTGGGGGTCTATGGGTGGCTGTGGGAGGTATGGGGGTCTATAGGGGGCCTATGGGGGTCTATGGGGGATCTATGGTGGGCTATGGGTGTCTATGGGGGGATTTGGGGGTCAGTGGGGGGTCATTGTGGGTCTGTGTGGGGTCTAGGAAGGTTCAGTTGTTAACCTGGGTTCTCCCTCTCCTCCCCCCGTTCCTCCCTTTCCCCCCATTACCCCCTTTTCTACCCCTGTGTTCTCCCACATCCCCCATATGTTTTCTATATACCCCATATATACCCTTATATCCTCCATATACACCCCTATATATTTCCTATATACCCCATATATACCCTTATATCCTCTATATACACCCCTATATATTTCCTATATACCCCATATGTACCCCCCTATACCCTCAATATACACCCCTATATACGTCTCTATACCGCTGTATATACCCCTATATATATTCCTATGTACCCCATCTCCCCCCATATACCCCTGTATCCCCCCAATATCTATACCTCTATGTACCACTATATACACCCCTATATATACGCCTCTATGTATATACCTTCGTGTATCTATATCCCCCTATACTATACCTCATATACCTCTATATACCCCATATACTCCCTGTATACCCCAATATATATCTTTACATACTCCCCTATATCCCCCCCTAAACACCCCATACTCTCCATATACCCCCTATATACTCCCTATATACTCCCTAAACACCCCTGTACTCCTATATACTTCTATATATCCCTTATATAACATACTGCCTATATACCTCCCTATATACCCTATATACCCTTATATACCCCCTATACACCCCATATACTCCTATATACCCCTATACACTCCTATATACCCCATACATCCCCCCACATATATACGCTATATACTCCCTTATACATCCCCATATATATACCCTATATACCCCCATATCCCTCCCTATACATCCCCCCATACATATTCCCTATACCACCTATACATTCCCCCATATACTCCCCTATATCTCTCCCTATACATCCCCCATGCATCCCCCATATATATACCCTATATCCCCTATGCATCACCCCATACACCCCCCATATCCCCTATACATCCCCCCTATACATCCCCATATATATACACCGTATATCCCCCCCATACATCCCCCCCATATATACACCCTATATCCCCCCATACATCCCCCCATACATCCTCCCCGTATATATAACCTATATCCCCCCCATACATCCCCCCCCATACATCCCCCCATACATCCCCCCATACATCCCCCCATACATCCCCCCATACATCCCCCCATATATACCCTATATCCCCCCATACATCCCCCCATACATCCCCCCATATATACCTTATATCCCCCCCATACATCCCCCATATATACCCTATATCCCCCCATACATCCCCCCATACATACCCTATATCCCCCCATACATCCCCCCATATATACCCTATATCCCCCCATACATCCCCCATATATACCCTATATCCCCCCCATACATCCCCCCATATATACCCTATATCCCCCCCATGTGCCCACATCCCCCCTATTCCCACAATGTCCCCACATCCCCCATGTCCCCACATCCCCTCCTATGCCCCGTTCCCCCCCCCCCCCCCCATCTCTCCTGGTCCCCACATCCCCCCAATCCCCACATCCCCGTGTCCCCACACCCCCCTGATCCCCACATCCCACCAATCCCCACACCCTCCTGTTCCCCACATCCCCCCTGTGTCCCCACACCCCCCTGATCCCCACACCCTCCTGGTCCCCACATCCCCCCATTCCCCGTGTCCCCATCCCTGCTCACTTGTGCAGCACCCTGCCCCGGATGATGCGCAGGTTTTGGAAGACCCCCAGGTCCTTCCATCCGGGCGGCCAGGCAGCGATGTAGAGGTAGCCTGTGGGGAGCACCGAGTGTCACCGCGCTGTGGTCCCCCCCTCCCACACACACACACAAAGCCCCCAGCGCCCGGTCCTCACCCGTCAGCTCCTCCAGGCTCTCGAAGATGCGCAGCAGTTTGGGGTCCAGGGGCGCTGTGTTGGTGCTGGGGTCCCTGCCGGGACGGGAGGGAGGTTGGGAGGGGGTCCCCACCATGGGCTCGAGGAGGAGGGGGGGAACCAGGAGTTACCCGGCGAAGGTCTCGGGGAGGAAGGCCAAGCTGCCGAAGATCTTGGTGCAGCCGGTGAAGTGCTGGATGTTGGAGGCGTTCACAGCACGGACGCCCTTGAGGAAATCCACTCCCAGCCCATAGCACACTGCAGGGAGGACGGGGAGGCACAGCGGGGCTGGGGTGCTCCATCAGGACCCCCAAAGCCCTGCTCCTTCCTGCCCCACAGCCCCCTCACGGACGGCTCTGGGGCGCTGCTCACCCTCGGGGCAGGGCTTGCTGCACTTCTCACACTTCTGCACGTTGTTCACCGTCACCTCCTGGCTGTTGTGGGGGCACACGAGGGTGCAGGACCCCACCTCGGTGGCGAGGTAATTGTCTAGGGGGGACGACGACGACACGGTCAGGGCCACGGTGAGCACCGGACCCCAACCCGGTCCCCATTGGCACGGTGCTCACAGGGACATTGGCTCACGCAGCTGGCCCCGAACGTGTAACGTCCATCGCGGTTGGGCACCGACTCGAAGGTGTCCGAGTTGTAGATGACGAGTGGGGGGCAATGCAGCTCGCAGATCCCGCTCCGGTTGAAGTTCAGGCACGCCTGGGGTTGGAGGGGTGGGGGGATGCACAATGGGGTGGTGTGAGATCCCGGCATCCCATCCCATCCCATCCCGTTCCCGGTGTGCCCGCCCCATCCCGGTGCGCACCAGGCAGTCGGAGTGCTTGGGGCCGGTGCAGCCGGCGGCGCATTGCTCGTGGCAGCAGTCGGTCGGCTTCGTGCCCTTGCAGCGCGGGCACCCGTGGCAGATGCTGTTGGTCACTGGGATGGGAGGGGGGGGGAAAGGGAGCTGGTGGGGATGGGGACCCCGATAAGGGGATGTGGGGGTGCCCTGGGGGAGGAGGTGGGTTCCCAGGGCAGGGATCTGGGGGGGACGACAACAAATGGGGATGCTCAGGCAGGGGGTTGGGTGCCAAATAGGGGTGAGAGGGACAGGGACAACCAAGCAGGAAGTTCAAGGGGGGGGCTCCATGACCATTGATCCAATGGGATCAATGCGGCAGGAGCACGCAAAGGGAAAGGCTTCCCATGGGTTTTGGGGGTCCCGGGGGGGGGCTGCAGGCTCCGTACTCACATGTCTGGCAGTCCCGCGGCCCCTCGCCCCAGCAGTGCCCCTCGGCACACAGCGCCCGGCAGTCGGGACCTGCGCCGGGAATGCCGTGAGCGGGCGACGCCGTGGGGCAGGACCCCCTTCCCCGGGTACCCCCCTCAACCGCCACCACCACGCCGGGGCTCACAGGTTCGGCTGCGGGTGCTCTCCACACGGATCTCGCCCCGGAGCTCGTTGTGCCGGTGGCAGATGTCGGCCCACAGGATGGTCTCCTGGAAGCAGAGCTGCGGGTTGCTCTCGATGCGCACGCCTCCTTTAGGATCTCTGTGGGAGATGGACGGGGTGGAGAGGGGGCCGTCAGCACGGGGACAGCCACGGGGAGCACCCAAGAACCCCGGGGAAGGGTCCCTGACCCGTGAGGTGCCGCATGCCGAGCTGGCGCAGCCCCTGCGCGCCGCCGGGGCCGGCGTTGCCCACCACGGTCAAGGCGAAGCGGTCCTGGAAGAGCTGCGTGCCCCGGATGATGCGCAGGTTCTGCAGCTCCAAGCCCGTCACTTGGTTCTCGGCGATGAGCACGTAGCCCTGCACCTCCTTGATGTCCTATGGATGCGGGGACAGGGGTGAGGAGCAGGATGGACCCCGCTGCGTGCCCCCCTGCTCTCACCATGGGGTGTTCTTCCCCACCCTGCACACCTTGAGGAAGGCGGTGTCGGCGTCGGCGGGCAGGTAGGTGAGCTCCAGGTTGCCCTGCACCACTTGGCAGCCCTGGTACAGGTGCCGCAGGGTCTCGTAGTGGCTCTCGGGGCTGGAGGGCCGGAGCAGCTTCATGTCGGTGCCCGTGCACACTGTGGGCACGGAGCAGGAGCTCAGCGGGGTCCCCTCGCCCCGTCCCATCCTCATCCCTGAGGCCCCCGCAGGAAATGCCACGGCTCCGTTTATCTCCGGGGCTGCTCCCAACAGCTTCCGATGGGCTTCCTGCATCGCTGCTCCCAGCCCGGCACGCGGCGAGGCTGCTCCCGCTTTGGCAACCGGCCCCACGCCAGGGACAACCGGGGGAGGGCAACATCACCGCGGTGCCCACGCTGGGTTATGGGGAAGGGACCCATAACCGCGGCCATGCGGAGCAGGGGCCGGGGGGCAGGAATTGCTCTGCCCACGCTGGTTGGAAGGAGGGAAGAAGGGAGGGAGGGAGGGGGGGGGGGGCTGGAAGAGACAAGCCCTGATTGTTGTTGGGCTTCGATGGCCGCCGGAGCGCGACCATCCCCGTGGCGTCGGGGCGGGCGCCCCGGGCCCGGTGAGTCACGGCCGCGGGTGGCACCGGGCCCCGGCAGGAACCGCCTTTTCAGGTCGGGCGTGTTTGGGGAGCAGCGGTGACGCAGGGCACGGCGCAGCCCCGGGCACACCCGCGGCCCCCGGCACCGTGTGGAGCCCACACAACGGCTCCGGTGCCGCCGCACCGCGCCCGGTGTCCTCGATGCCGGCGAGGCTCCGGTGTCCCTCGGGGGCTGGCGGCTGCGCCACGGCTGAGTGACAGCCCCCGGTGCGGGCAGCTGCGCATGGAGCCGCCTCCAAGGCCGCCGAGCCATGGAAAACACCCCCTTGGCACGGCCAGAAAGGGGGAGCCCCCCGGGGTTGGGGTTCAGCTCTCGCCCCATGGCACCGGGGGGGGGGACGGGCTCTGAGCTGTCGGAGCCAGCAGCCAAAGCGCCAGGTCTGCCCCGCAGCGCGGGCAGGGGATGCCACCGGGTTCCCCAGGGAGAAGGGCAGGCGGGATCCCGGCTCCATGCCATGGGCTTCGGGCCTGGCTGCTCCTCCATTGAGGATCACTGACCCAGGCAGCTCAGTGATCCACGCTGCCCGGACCCCGATCTCCATGGATGACCCCGTCTGCCCAAGGGCAACCCCCGGAGCATCCAGCGGAGCCCATCGGCCACATGCCCGTGGGGCTGCCCCGGCTGCTCCCGGAGCTGGTGCCGCCGCTCATTCCCAACGCATGGATCCAGACTGGGAGCACCCTGCTGCGTTCCCAACGCACAGACCCTCAGAGCAGGGCGAGCTGTGGGGTGCCGGGAGCAGAGAGCACCCAATGACCCCAAACCCCCCCCCCAACACAGGGCCTACGGCGTCAAACCCCGACGGTCACTTTGGGGGCCGCTCCCCCCCGCTCCTGCCCCGGTTCCAACGCTCCCCCCCGGCCGCTCTGCCGGGCAGGGCAGGGTGCGGCACGTCGAGAATGTGGATGGGAGCGACGGGGACGCACCCACCGCCACCCACCCGCGCTCCGTGGGGCACCCCCCCCCCAAACACCCGGTTGGGCTCCCCCCGGAACCCGCTTCCCCTCCGGTGCTACCGGGACAGCGCCAGCACCGACCCCGGGTTGGGGGGGGGGGGGGGGGGGGTGTCCGCGACCCCGGGACTCCCAAACCCGGCCCGGGGGAGCGGACCGGGTCTCGTCCCGTTCGGAGCTGTAAAGCCGGGGGGGTCCGGTCACTTCGAACCGAGAGACCCTCGGGAGCACCGGACCCGGTGCCCGCCCCCCCCCAATGCAAAACTTTGCTCAAAGTCCTCCCGGTCTCCTCCCGTTCCCGTTCCCCCCCCCCCCCCCATTCCCCGGTACCGCTCGGTCCGGACCCACCTTCGGCGGCGGCGGCGGGGGGGCTGCAGAGCGCGGCTCGGAGCAGGAGCAGGAGCAGCAGCGGCAGCAGGAGGCAGCCCCCGGCGGGGTTCATGGTGCTCAGCGCGGGCCGCGGCCCATGGCCCCCGCCGGCCGCTCCGGGAAAGTTTGCGGTGCGGAGCCGCCGCCTCCCGCCGCTCCCGGCTCCGCCTCACGGGGCCGCGCAGCGCTCCCGGCCCCCGGGCGAGGGCGCGTCCCGGTCCCGTCACCCCCTCCCAGCTCCTCCGTGCGCGCTCCGATGCACCGGACACACCCCCCCCCCCCATCCCCTTCCCGGGGTGCTCGTCCCCGTAACCCCCGGGGTGCGGAGGCTTTGGTGGGGGGGGGGGGGACACACGCAGGAGCTCGGTCCCTGTCCCCTCAATTGGCCCGGTTGGGGGTGACGGTGACCGGGGCACGGCGGGGATGGGATGCTGCTGCTGGGTGTGGGGATCGGGGGGCAGCGCTGGGGTACAGGGACAGTCCAGGGCATGGGGGCACTCCTGGGGTACAGGGATAATCCTGGGGTACAGGGACATGGGGACAATCCTGGGGTACAGGGATAATCCTGGGGTACGGGGACATGGGGACAATCCTGGGGTACAGGGATAATCCTGGGGTACGGGGACATGGGAACACTTCTGGGGTATAGGGATAATCCTGGGGTACGGGAACATGGGACAATCCTGGGGTATGGGGACATGGAACACTTCTGGGGTATAGGGATAATCCTGGGGTACGGGGACATGGGGACACTCCTGGCGTACAGGGATAATCCTGGGTTACGGGGACATGGGGGCACTCCTGGGATATAGAGGCACTCCTGTGGTACAGGGATAATCCTGGGATACAGGGACATGGGAACACTTCTGGGGTACAGGGACAATCCTGGGGTACAGGGAATCCTTGGCATGGGGGCACTCCTGGGGTACAGGGATAATCCTGGGCATGGGGACACCCCTAAGGGACAGGGACATGGGGGCACTCCTGGGGTATAGAGACAATCCTGGGGTACAGGGATAATCCTGGGGTACAGGGACATGGGGACACTTCTGGGGTACAGGGATAATCCTGGGGTACAGGGAATCCTTGGCATGGGGGCACTCCCTGGGGTACAGGGATAATCCTGGGGTACAGGGACAACTGTGGGGTAAAGGGAGTCCTGGGCATGGGGCCACTCCTGGGGTACAGGGACAATCCTCATGGAGCGGGGCAGTTCTAGGGGACAGGGCCATGGGGCCACTCCAGCATCACCCCATGACTCCCCAGTGAGGTGACCAGAGCCGGCGCTTGCCCCCCACCACAGGCACAAGCCATTGGTGAACCCTCAACCGCTGCTCCTGGTGAGGTTTTGGGGTCCCGCGGGAGCATCGCAGCCCACGATGGGCACCCCGCTTGTGCCCAGCCCCATGCAGCCCCCCTGGGCAAGAGGAGCAGGGTGCACATAGGGATGGATCTCCAACCAGGCCCCCATCGGCCACCTCATCCCCATGGATCACCCGCAGCCCCCAAGGGGGAGCAGGAGCAGAAGGCAAAGGGGTGGCACGGGGGGGGCAGGGACCCCCCACTTTGGAACCCAAGCGGCCACCTCGGGGTCCTCGTCCCATGGTCCACAGCCACGCTGCCCCATGGCCCCAGCCAGACCCCACAGCCCCCATCGGCCACAGGGGACCCCACAGTCCCCATTGACCACAGAGGACCCTGAGCCCTCATTGACCCTAGAGGACCCCATAGCCCCCATTGACCCTAGGGGACCCCCAGCCCCCATTGACCCTAGAGAACCCCATAGCCCCCATTGACCCTAGCGGACCCCATAGCCCCCATTGACCCTAGAGAACCCCATAGCCCCCATTGACCCTAGCGGACCCAAGTCCCCATTGACCCTAGCGGACCCCATAGCCCCCATTGACCCTAGAGGACCCCATAGCCCCCATTGACCCTAGTGGACCCCATAGCCCCCATTGACCCTAGAGGACCCCATAGCCCCCATTGACCCTAGCGGACCCCAAGCCCCCATTGACCCTAGAGGACCCTATAGCCCCCATTGACCCTAGCGTACCCCAAGCCCCCATTGACCCTAGAGGCCCCCATTGACCCTAGGGGACATCCAGCCCCCATTGACCCTAGAGGACCCCATAGCCCCCATTGACCCTAGAGGACCCCATAGCCCCCATTGACCCTAGCGGACCCCCAGCCCCCATTGACCCTAGAGGACCCCATAGACCCCATTGACCCTAGAGGATCCCATTGACCCTAGAGGACCCCATAGCCCCCGTTGAGCATAGCGGACCCCCAGCCTTTATTGACCCTAGAGGACCCCATACCCCCATTGACCCTAGAGGACCCCATAGCCCCCATTGACCCTAGCGGACCCCATAGCCCCCATTGACCCTAGAGGACCCCATAGCCCCCATTGACCCTAACGGACCCCAAGCCCCCATTGACCCTAGCGGACCCCCAGCCCTCACTGACCCTAGAGGACCCCATAGCCCCCATTGACCCTAGTGGACCCCATTGACCCTAGAGGACCCCAGCCCCCATTGACCCTAGAGGACCCCATTGACCCTAGCGGACCCCATTGACCCTAGCGGACCCCAAGCCCCCGGTACACATATGGGCCCCGGGGGGGAAAGACACGGGACACATATCCCATGATCCCCTGCGCAAGGTGCCTTGGGGGGATATATCCCATGATCCCCCGCCCCGCTGGGGGAACTGTATCCCACCATGCCCCGCGCCGCCCCCGTTTCCGGGCGGTGCCGGAAGCGGCCGTTGCGGGGCAATGGCGGCCTGTGGCGCGGCGCGGGCCGCGCTGCTGCTGCTGCTGGGAGCGGCGACGGCGCCGTCCCCGGCGCGGGGCTCGCAGGGGGACCGGGAGCCGCTGTACCGGGAGTGCCTGGGCCGCTGCGAGCGCCACAATTGCTCCGGGGCGGCGCTGCGCGGCTTCCGCGCCCGCCAGCCGCTCTACATGGGGCTCACAGGTACCGCCCCCCTGCGCCCATTGGCTGCCGCGGCCCGCCACAGCGGGACACGCCCGCTACGGGGGCGGGGCTGACGCGAGGCCACGCCCTCTCCCCCCCCAGGGCGGGTGATTGGGAGGCGCTGGCGTGGATCGGGATGGATTGGGATGGACTGGGAAGGGTTGGGATGGACCTGGATGGGATGGGAAGGGCTGGGAAAGGGTTGGGATGGGTTGGGATGGACTGGGAAGGGCTGGATGGACTGGGATGGACCGGGATGGGTTGGGAAGGGCTGGGAAAGGGTTGAGATGGACTGGGAAGGGTTGGGATGGATTGGGAAGGGTTGGGAAGGGCTGGGATGGACTGGGAAGGGTTGGGAAGGACTGGGAAGGGCTGGGAAGGGCTGGGATGGACTGGGATGGACCGGGATGGACCGGGATGGGTTGGGATGGACCGGGATGGGTTGGGAAGGGCTGGGAAAGGGTTGGGAAGGACTGGGAAGGGTTGGGATGGATTGGGAAGGATTGGGAAAGGGTTGGGAAGGACTGGGAAGGGCTGGGATGGACTGGGATGGACCGGGATGGGTTGGGACGGGCTGGGAAAGGGTTGGGAAGGGTTGGGAAGGACTGGGAAGGGTTGGGATGGATTGGGAAGGACTGGGAAAGGGTTGGGATGGACTGGGAGGGGCTGGGATGGATTGGGAAGGGTTGGGATTGGTTGGGAAGGGCTGGGATGGATTGGGAAGAGCTGGGATGGACTGGGAAGGACTGGGATGGATTGTGAAGCACTGAGAAGCATTGGGAAGCCCTGGGGATGCATTGGGAAGCCCTGGGGATGCATTGGGAGTCACTGGGCTGTCCTGAGGCCTCACTGGGAGGCTGCTGGGCTGGACTGGGAGGCACTGGGCCATGTTGGGGATCACTGGGCAGTGCTCGGGGGCACTGGGGCTGGACTGGGGGGCACTGGTCCATACTGGAGGCTGCCGGGCCGTGCTGGGGGGCACTGGGGTGTTGTGGTTCAGTGCTGGGGGCATTGCACCATGCTGGGGGTCACTCAGGCTGTATTGGTAGGCACTGGGCCATACTGGTGACTGTGCTGGAGTCATGCTGGGAGGTGCTGGGGCTCACTGGGCCATACTGGGGGGGGGAAGACACTGACCCACACCGGGGGCCCCTATTGGACCATTCAGGACCCCACTGGGAGCCGCCAGCACCCCCTTGGGTGCCCTCCCTATGCCCAGCACCGCACAGGGGTGAAGCCCCCCATACCCCCCTCTGAGCTGGCTCCTGGCCCTCCCAGTACCCCCCATGGCCCATACTGGGGGGGACTGGGGAAGACCAAGGACCCCCCCCCCCACATTGCCCCATAGGCTGGACCTGCCGCGACGACTGCAAGTACGAGTGCATGTGGCTGACGGTGCGGCTCTACCTGCAGCGGGGCCACCGGGTGCCCCAGTTCCATGGCAAGGTGAGGCTGGGGGGGGGTAATGGAGATGGGGGGGGGGTTCCCCCCCTTTTACCCCCCTTAACCCCCCCCTTTTTGTTCCCCATTGCAGTGGCCCTTCTCCAGGTTCCTGTTCTTCCAGGAGCCCGCCTCTGCCTTCGCCTCCTTCCTCAATGGCCTGGCCTCCTTCCTCATGCTGCTGCGCTACAAAGCCACCGTGCCCCCCGCCTCCCCCATGTACCCCACCTGCGTCGCCTTCGCCTGGGTGAGATGGGGACCAGCCCCCCCTCCTCCATCCCTGCCCCACATGGGGATCACCCCCCCTCCTCCATCCCTGCCCCACATGGGGACCACCCCCCCTCCTCCATCCCTGCCCCACATGGGGATCACCCCCCCTCCTCCATCCCTGCCCCACATGGGGACCCCCCCCCTCCTCCATCCCTGCCCCACATGGGGATCACCCCCCCTCCTCCATCCCTGCCCCACATGGGGACCACCCCCCCTCCTCCATCCCTGCCCCACATGGGGACCACCCTCCCTCCTCCATCCCTGCCCCACATGGGGACCACCCCCCCTCCTCCATCCCTGCCCCACATGGGGACCACCCCCACCTCCTCCATCCCTGCCCCACATGGGGACCACCCCCCCTCCTCCATCCCTGCCCCACATGGGGACCCCCACCCCCCCTCCTCCATCCCTGCCCCACATGGGGACCACCCCCCCTCCTCCATCCCTGCCCCACATGGGGACCACCCCCCCTCCTCCATCTCTGCCCCACATGGGGACCATCCCCCCTCTTCCATCCCTGCCCCACTTGGGGACCCCCCCCCATCTCCTCCATCCCTGCCCCACATGGGGACCACCCCCCCCTCCTCCATCCCTGCCCCACATGGGGACCCACCCCCCCTCCTCCATCCCTTCCCCACATGGGGACCGCCCCCCCCTCCTCCATCCCTGCCCCACATGGGGACCACCCCCCCTCCTCCATCCCTGCCCCACATGGGGACCACCCCCCCCACCTCCTCCATCCCTGCCCCACATGGGGAACACCCCCCCCACCTCCATCCCTGCCCCACATGGGGACCACCCCCCCCTCCTCCATCCCTGCCCCACATGGGGACCACCCCCCACCTCCATCCCTGCCCCACATGGGGACCACCCCCACCTCCATCCCTGCCCCACATGGGGACCACCCCACCTCCTCCCTCCTCCCTCCCTGCCCCACAGCATCGCTTGAAACGGGGTGAGGGGTGCTGGGGGCTGCGTCTGACAATGTGGGTGCTGGGGGCTGCCTCTTGAAATGGGGGGTTAAGGGGGGGGTCCCTCTTAAAATGGGGGTGCTGGGGGGGTTCCTCTTGAAATGGGGGGTTATGGGGGTCTCCCTCTTAAAATAGGGGGTTAAGGGTGGACTCCCTCTTAAATTGGGGTGCTGGGGGCCCTGTTGAAATGTGAGGTTATGGGGGGCTTCATCCTAAAATGAGGATGCTGGGGGGGCTTCCTTTTAAAATGGGGGTGCTGGGGCTTCCTCTTAAAATAGGGGGTTATGGGGGGGCTCTCTCTTAAAATGGGGGGTGCTGGGGTCTCCCTCTTGAAATGGGGGCTTATGGGGGGCTGCCTCTTAAAATGAGGATGCGGGGGGGCTGCGTCTTACAATGGGGGTGCGGGGGGCTCTCTCTTGAAATGGGGGGTTATGGGGGGCTCCCTCTTATAACGAGGATGCTGGGAGGCTCCCTCTTAAAGTGGGGGTGCTGGGGGCTTCCTCTTAAAATAGGAGATTATGGAGGTCTCCTTCTTAAAATAGGGGGTTAAGGGTGGGCTCCCTCTTAAAATGGGGGTGCTGGGGGGTCCCTCTTGAAATGGGGGTTATGGGGGGCTTCATCTTAAAATGAGGATGCTGGGGGGCTCCCTCTTAATATGGGGGTTCTGGGGGGGGGTCCCTCTTAAAACAGGAAGTTATGGGGGGCTCTCTCTTAATATGGGGGTGCTGGGGGGCTCCCTCTTAATATGGGGGTGCTGGGGGCTCCCTCTTAAACCCCTCAGCTGAGCTGGTTTAGGGGTGTTCTGCCTGGGGGGCACAGCCCGGGGTTGCTCGGTGGGGGGTGTTTGGCAGCAGCTCCTTGTTCCCCCCCCCCCTTTTCCCCCAGGTCTCCTTAAACGCCTGGTTCTGGTCCACGGTTTTCCACACCAGGGACACGGCGCTGACGGAGGTGAGCGGCCCCTCCTGGCCCCAGAGCCGGGCTGGCTCCTGCTGCCCAGGGCTGCTCAGGGCAGGGGCTGCGCACGGGGCTCGTCCCGTCCAGTCCTTCCCGTCCATCCCATCCCGTCTCGCCCCATCCCATCATGTCCCATCCTGTTCTGCCCCATCACATTCCATCCCGTCCTATCCTATCCTATCCTATCCTATCCTATCCTATCCTATCCCATCCCATCCCATCCAATCCCATCCATCCATCTCCATCCATCCCCATCCATCCCATCCATCCATCCCCATCCCATCCCATCCCCATCCCCATCCCATCCATCCATCCCATTCCATCCCCATCCCCATCCCATCCATCCCATCCCATCATGTCCAATCCCCTCCCATCCATCCCGTTCTGCCCCATCGCATCCCATCCCGTCCTATCCTATCCTATCCCATCCCATCCATCCCATCCATCCTGTTCCGCCCCATCCTATCCCATCCTATCCATCCCATCCCGTCCTATCCTATCCTATCCCATCCCATCCATCCCATCCTGTCCCATCCCATCCATCCCATCCATCCCATCCCATCCATCCCATCCATCCCATCCCATCCCCATCCATCCCATCCATCCATCCCCATCCCATCCCCATCTCCATCCATCCCATCATGTCCCATCCCCTCCCATCCATCCCGTTCTGCCCCATCGCATCCCATCCCGTCCCGTCCTATCCTATCCTATCCTATCCTATCCTATCCTATCCTATCCTATCCCATCCATCCCATCCTGTCCCATCCCATCCCATCCATCCCGTCCCATCCCGTCCCGTCCCATCCCATCCCTCCCATCCCATCCCATCCCTCCCATCCCATCCCATCCATCCCCATCCCATCCCATCCATCCCATCCCATCCCATCCCATCCCATCCCATCCATCCCATCCCATCCATCCCATCCCGTCCCATCCTATCCCGTCCCATCCCATCCATCCATCCCCATCCCATCCCATCCATCCCCATCCCATCCCATCCCATCCCATCCATCCCATCCCATCCCATCCCATCCCATCCATCCCATCCATCCATCCCATCCCGTCCCATCCCATCCATCCATCCCATCCATCCCATCCCATCCCGTCCCATCCCATCCATCCATCCCCATCCCATCCCATCCATCCCCATCCCATCCCATCCATCCCATCCCATCCATCCCATCCCATCCCGTCCCATCCCATCCATCCATCCCCATCCCATCCCATCCATCCCATCCCATCCCGTCCCATCCCATCCCATCCATCCCCATCCCATCCATCCATCCCATCCCATCCATCCCATCCCGTCCCATCCCATCCATCCCATCCCATCCATCCCATCCCATCCCGTCCCATCCCATCCATCCATCCCCATCCCATCCCATCCATCCCCATCCCATCCCATCCATCCCATCCCATCCCATCCCATCCCATCCCATCCATCCCCATCCCATCCCATCCATCCCATCCCATCCCATCCATCCCATCCCATCCATCCCATCCTGTCCCATTCCACAGAAACTGGACTATTTCTGTGCTTCGGCCGTTGTCCTGCACTCCGTGTACCTGTGCTGTGTCAGGTGAGTGCTGCACAGTGCAGGGGGGGCTGCCTCTTAATGTGGGGGGCTGGGGGGCTCCTTCTTAACATGGGGGTGCTGGGGGGCTGCTTCTTAGTATGGCTGTGCTGAGGGGTCCTTTTTAATATGTGGATGCTGGGAGCCTGCTTCTTAATGTGGGGGTGCTGGGGGGCTCCTTAACATGGGGGTGCTGGGGGGCTGCTTCTTAACGTGGGGGTGTTGGGGGCTCCTTCTCAATATGGGGGTGCTGGGGGGCTCCTTCTCAATATGGGGGTGCTGGGGGGCTCCTTCTTAACATGGGGATGCTGGGGGGCTCCTTCTCAACATGGGGGTGCTGGGGGGCTGCTTCTTAACATGGGGGTGCTGGGGGGCTCCTTCTCAATATGGGGGTGCTGGGGGGGCTCCTTCTCAATATGGGGGTGCTGGGGGGCTCCTTCTTAACATGGGGGTGCTGGGGGGATCCTTCTCAATATGGGGATGCTGGGGGGCTCCTTCTCAATATGGGGATGCTGGGGGGCTGCTTCTTAACGTGGGGGTGTTGCGGGGCTCCTTCTCAATATGGGGATGCTGGGGGGCTCCTTCTTAACATGGGGGTGCTGGGGGGCTGCTTCTTAACGTGGGGGTGTTGGGGGGCTCCTTCTCAATATGGGGATGCTGGGGGGCTCCTTCTCAATATGGGGATGCTGGGGTTCTCCCTTTCAAACCTTGGATGCTGGGGGGGTGGGTCCCTCTGACCATGGAAGTGCCCTTCCTCCTCCTCCTCCTCCTCCTCCTCCCCCCCAGGACACTGGGGCTGCAGCGCCCAGCCTTAATCAGCATCTTCCGAGCCTTCCTCCTGCTCTTCCTCGCTTGCCACATCTCCTACCTGAGCCTCGTCCGCTTCGACTACGGCTACAACATGGCAGCGAACGCGGGCATCGGTGAGCCCGGCGCTCGGGCTTTGCTATGGGGGGTCCCCCTATATATACCTATGGGGTGTATGGGGGGGGGATCACCCCCTATTCCCCTCTGCATCCCCGTTCCCCCCCCCAGGGCTGCTGAACGTGGCCTGGTGGCTGCGGTGGTGCCTGCGGAACCGCCCGCGCCTGCCCCACGTCTGGAAGTGCGCGGCCGTGGTGCTGCTGCTGCAGGCGCTGGCGCTGCTGGAGCTGCTCGACTTCCCCCCCTGCTCTGGTGCTGGATGCCCACGCGCTCTGGCACATCGGCACCATCCCGCTCAACGTCCTCTTCTACAGGTCAGGGATGGAAACGGGGGTGCTGAGTGCGCCCCTTTGGGTATTGGGGTGTGGGAGCCCATCCCTGCCTTGAAACGGGGGTGCTGAGTGCACCCCCTTGGGTATTGGGGTGCTGGAAGCCCATCCCCGCCTTGAAACGGGGGTGCTGAGTGCGCCCCTTTGGGTATTGGGGTGCTGGAAGCTCCTCTCTTTGGTGCATGGGGTGCTGAGTGCGCCCCCTTGGGTATTGGGGTGTGGGAGCCCATCCCTGCCTTGAAAGGGGGGTGCTGAGTGCCCCCCCTTTGGTATTGGGGTCCCTGGAAGCTCCTCTCTTTGGTGCATGGGGTGCTGAGTGCGCCCCCTTGGGTATTGGGGTGCTGGGAGCCCATCCCTTTGGTGCATGGGGTGCTGAGTGCTCCTCCTTTGATACTGGGGTGCTGGCAGCCCCTCTCTTTGGTGCATGGGGTGCTGAGTGCTCCCCTTTTGACACTGGGGTGCTGGGAGCTCCTCTCTTTGGTGCATGGGGTGCTGAGTGCTCCCCTTTTGACACTGGGGTGCTGGGAGCTCCTCTCTTTGGTGCATGGGGTGCTGAGTGCGCCCCCTTGGGTATTGGGGTGTGGGAGCCCATCCCCGCTTGAAACGGGGGTGCTGAGTGCACCCCCTTTGGTATTGGGGTGCTGGGAGCCCATCCCTTTGGTGCATGGGGTGCTGAGTGCTCCCCTTTTGACACTGGGGTGCTGGGAGCTCCTCTCTTTGGTGCATGGGGTGCTGAGTGTGCCCCCTTTGGTATTGGGGTCCTGGGAGCCCATCCCTGCCTTGAAAGGGGGGTGCTGAGTGCCCCCCCTTTGGTATTGGGGTCCTGGGAGCCCATCCCCGCCTTGAAACGGGGGTGCTGAGTGCGCCCCTTTGGTATTGAGGTGCTGGGAGCCCATCCCTTTGGTGCATGGGGTGCTGAGTGCTCCCCTTTTGACACTGGGGTGCTGGGAGCTCCTCTCTTTGGTGCATGGGGTGCTCAGTGCTCCTCCTTTGATATTGGGGTGCTGGGAGCTCCTCTCTTTGGTGCATGGGGTGCTGAGTGTGCCCCCTTGGGTATTGGGGTGTGGGAGCCCATCCCCGCCTTGAAACGGGGGTGCTGAGTGCGCCCCTTTGGGTATTGGGGCTGGGAGCCCCTCTTTGGTGCATGGGGTGCTGAGTGTGCCCCCTTTGGTATTGGGGTGTGGGAGCCCATCCCCGCCTTGAAACGGGGCTGCTGAGTGCCCCCCCTTTGGTATTGGGGTCCTGGGAGCCCATCCCTTTGCTGTAGGGGTGCTGAGTGCGCCCCCTTTGATATTGGGGTGCTGGGAGCCCCCCTCTTTGGTGCATGGGGTGCTGAGTGCTCCCCTTTTGACACTGGGGTGCTGGGAGCCCCTCTCTTTGGTGCATGGGGTGCTGAGTGCTCCTCCTTTGATATTGGGGTGCTGGGAGCCCCTCTTTGGTGCATGGGGTGCTCAGTGCCCCCCTTTTGACACAGGGGTGCTGGGAGCCCCTCTCTTTGCTGTAGGGGTGCTGAGTGCGCCCCCTTTGGTATTGGGGTGTGGGAGCCCATCCCCGCCTTGAAACGGGGGTGCTGAGTGTGCCCCCTTTGGTATTGGGGTGTGGGAGCCCATCCCCGCCTTGAAACGGGGGTGCTGAGTGCCCCCCCTTTGGTATTGGGGTGTGGGAGCCCATCCCTTTGCTGTAGGGGTGCTGAGTGCGCCCCCTTTGATATTGGGGTGCTGGGAGCCCCCCTCTTTGGTGCATGGGGTGCTGAGTGCCCCCCTTTTGACACTGGAGTGCTGGGAGCCCCTCTTGAAAAGGGGTGTGCTGAGTGCCCCCCCTTTGATATTGGGGTGCTGGGAGCTCCTCTCTTTGCTATAGGGGTGCTCAGTGCCCCCCTTTGACATTGGGGTGCTGGGAGCCCCTCTTTGGTGCATGGGGTGTTCAGTGCCCCCCTTTAGACATCGGGGCACTGGGACCCCCCCTCTTTGCCGCATTGGGCGCTGGGTACCCCCCTCTTAACATCAGGGTGCTGGGGGCTCCCTCCCTGCCCATGGGTGCTGGTGGGAGCCCCCCCTCTTCCCTCCCCCCAGTTTCCTGATGGACGACAGCCTCTACCTCCTCAAGGCCAACTCCGACCTCCTCAAAGCGGATTAGAGCTGGGGTGATGGGGGGGCACACGTGGCCCTTTGTGCCCCCCCAGATCTGCCCTGTGCCAAGCACCCCCCCCCCTGCTCCCCCCCTCTGGCCCCCCGGTTGCCTTCTGAGGTTTGTTCTTCTCCCCACACCCCCCCCTGTGCCCCACATCTCCTTTGGGGGGGGGGGGCCCTGCTGGCTGCTGGCCGGCTTTTGCAGGGGGATGTGGGGGGCTGTGTGTAATGTGTGGGGCTGGAGCGGTGCCTTGGGGCCCCCCTTGCCAAAGGGTCTGTGCCCCCCCCCCCCCCAAACCTGAGTGTTTTGTGGGATGTGAATAAAGGTGAGTTCAAATCCAACCTGGGCTGGGCTCTTGTTCCCCCTGTGCCCCCCCCCCCATTGCACCCCATATCTGTGCTGTGCACCCCACAACCACCACATCCTGCACCCCGTTTCGCTTGCCCTGTGCACCCCATATCCCCCTCACTGCCCACCCCATCCTTACTCCCTCCCTAGCCCCCACTGCAGCCCCCCTGACCCCTCCAGCCCCTATGGGTAACCCTGCACACCCCCACCAACACCCCCCTGTACCGTGCACCTCGGGCTTTATTTGGGGGCACTGGGGGCCCCACATCAGTGTTTTGGGGTGCTGGGGGGGGGGGACGGGACCCTCATTCTTCCAGTGGCTTCTGCACACGGGCAAAGATGATGCTGTCAGTGTCTTCTGCACCCCATTTCTCTCACCCTGTGTGCCCCATTTTCCCCCTCCATGCACCCCATATCCCCCCCATCCTCACTCTGTCCTAACCCCCATTGCAGCTTCCCACATCCCTGAGCCCCCCGACCCCATCAACACCCCCCTGTACCATGCACCTCAGCCCTTTATTGGGTGGCTCAGGGACCCCACATCCGTGCTGGGGGGGACCCCTAATTCTTCCCCCAGCTTCTGTGCATGGGCGATGATGATGCTGTCAGTGTCTTGTGCACCCCATTTCTCTCACCCTTTACCCCCCTGTGTACCCCATATCCCCCCCATCCTCACTCTCTCCTCACCCCCATCGCAGCCTCCCCCATCCCTGACCCCCTGCAGCCCCCCCACCAACACCCCCCTGTTCCACGCACCTCAGCCCTTTATTGGGGGGCTCAGTGCTCGGGGGGGACACTGGACCCCTCATCCTTCCACTGGCTTCCGTGCATGGGTGAACATGATGCTCTCAGTGTCTTTTGCACCCCATTTCTCTCACCCTTTACCCCCCTGTGTGCCCCATATCCCCCCTCCATGCACCCCATATCCTCCCCATCCTCTCTCCTCACCCCCATCGCAGCCTCCCCCATCCCTGACCCCCCTGCAGCCCCCCCCCAACACCCCCCTGTTCCACGCACCTCAGCCCTTTATTGGGGGGCTCAGTGCTCAGTGCTGGACGGGGCACACGCGGACCCCCCCCCTTCCTCCCTCACTCTCCCCCCGCCTTCAGCGCATGGGCGAAGAAGACGCCCTCGACGTCGTCCACCCCGGTCCGCAGCGCCGGGGGCATCGCGTAGGAGCGGAGCTGCCGCAGCTCGAAGCCGGCCCCGCTCAGTGCCCGGCGGACGTCGCCCTCGTCGAGCGGCAGCACCGGGAGCCGCGCCGGCCCCGCCACGTAGAAGGACTCCCCGAGGGCCCCCAGCAGCACCGCGTGGCCCCCGGGCCGCAGCAACGAAGCCGCGTTCGTGAGCGCCCGGGAGAAGGCGGCGCGGTCCGGGCTCACGGCCTCCAGGCAGAAGGCGGAGAGGAGCGCGTCCGCCCGCGGCTGCAGCGGGGCCCCGAGCGGCTCCCGTCGGTGGACGTCGATGGGGAGGATCCGGCGCAAACGGGCCCGCAGCCGCCGCTCCTTGTCCTGCCACGGCTCCCTGGGGGGGGTTAATGGGGAGAGGAAAGGGGGATGTGGGGATGGGGTCCTATGGGGAGCAGTCTGGGACCTGAAGGGGTGTGGGGATGGGGATGGGGATGGGGATGGGGATGGGGATGGGGTCCTGCGGGGAGCAGTCTGGGACCTGAAGGGATGTGGGAATGGGAGCTCGTGGGGATGGGGTCCTGCGGGGAGCAGTCTGGGACCTGAAGGGATGTGGGGATGGGGATGGGGATGGGGATGGAGATGGGGTCCTGCAGGGAGCAGTCTGGGACCTGAAGGGATGTGGGGATGGGGATGGGGATGGGGTCCTGCGGGGAGCAGTCTGGGACCTGAAGGGATGTGGGGATGGGGATGGGGATGGGGTCCTGCGGGGAGCAGTCTGGGACCTGAAGGGATGTGGGGATGGGGTCCTGGGATGTGGGGATGGGGATGGGGATGGGGTCCTGTGAGGAGCAGTCTGGGACCTGAAGGGATGTGGGTTTGGGGATGGGGTCCTGGGATGTGGGGACAGGGATGGGGATGGGGTCCTGCAGGGAGCAGCCGGGTACCTGTGGGGATGGGAGCACACAGGGATGGGGATGGGACCCTGCGGGGAGCAGGGATGTGGGGATGGAGAGGGGTTCCTGCAGGGAGCAGCCTGGTAGCTGTGGGGATATGGGGATGGGGATGGGGATGGGATCCTCCGGGGAGCAGCCAGGAACCTGCGGGGATGTGGGGATGGGAACCCATGGGGATGGGGTCCTGTGGGGAGCAGTCTGGTGCCTGCAGGGATGTGGGGATGGCAGCACACAGGGATGGGGACGGGATCCTGCAGGGAGCAGCCTGGGACCTGCGGGGATGTGGGGATGGGAGCCCATGGGGATGGGATCCTGCAGGAAGCAGCCTGGCACCTGCAGCGATGTGGGGATGGGGACAGGATCCTGCAGGGAGCAGCTGGGTACCTGCGGGGATGTGGGGATGGGAGCCCATGGGGATGGGATCCTGCAGGGAACAGCCTGGTATCTGCGGGGATGTGGGGATGGGAGCCCGTGGGGATGGGGATGGGATCCTGTAGGGAGCAGCCAGGGCCTATGGGGATGTGCCAATGGGAGCTTATGGGGATGGGATCCTGCACGGAGCAGCCTTCTCCTACCAATGATCCCTGTGGGGATGGGGCGCTGTGGGGATCAACCTGGCAATGCAGGGATGTGGGGATGGGGATGGGGATGGGGATGGGGATTGGGATGGGATGGGATCCTGCAGGGAGCAGCCTGGTACCCGCAGGGATGTGGGGATGGGAACCCATGGGGTTGGGGATGGGGACAGGATCCTGCAGGGAGCAGCCTGGTACCTGCAGGGATGTGGGGATGGGAGCCCGTGGGGATGGGGATGGGATCCTGTAGGGAGCAGCCGGGGCCTGTGGGGATGTGGGGATGGAAGCCCATGGGGATGGGATCCTGTGGGGAGCAGCCAGGGTCTATGGGGATGTGCCAATGGGAGCTCATGGGGATGGGGATTGGATCCTGCAGGGAGCAGCCTTCTCCTGCCAATGATCCCTGTGGGGCTGGGGCGCTGCGGGGATCAACCTGGCACCTGCAGGGATGTGGGGATGGGAGCCCATAGGATTTGGGCTCAGGATCCTGCAGGGATCAGCCACCAGGATATGGGGGCTGTGATCCCGTGGGGTCTGGGGACACAATGGTGCAGGAGATCAGCCCAGCATCCAAAGGGATGTGGATCTGTGATGTCATGGGATTTAGGGACAGCTTCCCGCAGGGACCAGCCCAGCATCTTCAGGGCCGTGGGGCTGTGATCCCATGCGATGTGGGGATGCGCTCCCACAGGCCCCCCCCCACGGATCCCGTGCACCCCTACCCGCGCCCCTCGATCTTGCAGACGTGCTGGATGAAGGGGCTCCAGTCGAAGGTGCCGGGGTCCCCCCGCACCCAGCGCCGCAGCTCCTCCCGGTTCACGGCCAGGTAATCGGTGGCCACGATCTCCTCGAAGTGGTCGCAGGCGCTGAGCAGCTGGTAAATGGTGGGGCCTGAGCCCACGTCGATCAGCGTCCGCCCATGGATCTCACCTGGGGAAGGAGACGGACGCAGTGGGATCCCACCCTGACATCCCAGCATCCCATCTCAGCATCCCATCCCAACATCCCAGCATCCCAACATCCCATCCCATCCCAACATCCCATCCCAACATCCCATCTCAGCATCCCATCCCAACATCCCATCTCAGCATCCCATCCCAACATCCCATCCCAACATCCCATCCCAACATCCCATCCCAACGTCCCATCCCATCCCATCCCAACATCCCATCCCAACACCCCCATCCCATCCCATCCCATCCCAACATCCCATCCCATCCCAACATCCCATCTCAGCATCCCATCCCATCCCAACATCCCATCTCAGCATCCCATCCCAACATCCCATCCCATCCCAACATCCCATCCCACCCCAACCTCCCAACATCCCATCCCATCCCATCCCACCCCAACATCCCACCCCAACCTCCCAACATCCCATCCCATCCCATCCCAACATCCCATCCCACCCCAACCTCCCAACATCCCATCCCAGCATCCCAACATCCCATCCCATCCCAACATCCCATCCCATCTCAGCACCCCATCCCAACATCCCATCCCATCCCAACATCCCATCTCAGCATCCCATCCCACCCCAACATCCCAACATCCCATCCCATCTCAGCACCCCATCCCACCCCACCCCACCCCATCGAGTTCCATCCTCCCCAGGGCACAGGGAAGTCGCTGCGGGGCACGGTGCCTGCTCCCTCCCTCCCTGCCCCATTCCCGTCCCCCCCACAGCGGGCTCCCCACGGCCCTCACCGGTACCGAAGGTGTCCGCGAGGCACCGCAGCTTCCAGGGCACCACGAACTCCTCGGAGGAGAAGTCCGCGCGGGGGGGGCCGTAGTTGTTGTCCAGGTACGCGCGGGGGTCGAAGCGCTCGTAGCGCTCCCGCAGCGCCGAGAGCCCGCTCATGGCCGCGGCTCCGCCGCTCCCCGGCCCCGCAGCCGCCTTTTATCCCCGTAACCAGGTTAGAGCCGGCGCCGCGGGGCGAGCGATGGGGCCGGGCGCCAGCGAGGCCGGATGCGGCCCCCGCGCGGGTAACGCGGCTCTATCGGAGCCAGGGAGCCGGCTCCGTCCCTGCGGCTGGAAGCGGCGGTGGGAGCGAGGAGGGGGATGCCCGAGGGGTGATCCCCCCCCCAACCCCAGCCCCAACCCCAACCCACCGTGGGGTGCCCCCCCGGGGGGGATGGTCATGAGTGTTCTCTGGGGTGGGGATGGGAATGGGATGGAGGTGGGAAGGGATTGGAATGGGGAGAGGATGGGGATGGGGGTGGGATAGGGGTAGGAAGGGAGTGGAATAGGGGAGAGGATGGGGATGGGGATGGGGTAGGGTTAGGAAGGGATTGGAATGGGGAGAGGATGGGGCTGGGGATGGGATAGGGATGGAGATGGGAAGGGATTGGAATGGGGAGAGGATGGGGATGGGGGTGGGATAGGGGTAGGAAGGGAGTGAAATGGGGGAGAAGATGGGGCTGAGGATGGGATAGGGATAGGAAGGGAATGGAAAGACAGAGAAGATGGGGATGGGGATGGGGTAGGGGTAGGGGTAGGGGTAGGGGTAGGGGTAGGGGTAGGGGTAGGAAGGGAGTGGAATGGGGAGAAGATGGGGCTGAGGATGGGATAGGGATGGAGACGGGAAGGGATTGGAATGGGGAGAAGATGGGGCTGAGGATGGAATAGGGATAGGAAAGGAGTGGAAAGACAGGGAAGATGGGGATGGGGATGTGGTAGTGATGGAGATTGGAAGGGATTGGAATGGGGAGAGGATGGGGCTGGGGATGGGATAGGGATAGGAAGGGAGTGGAATGGGGGAGAAGATGGGGCTGGGGATGGAATAGGGATAGGAAGGGAGTGGAATGGGGGAGAAGATGGGGCTGGGGATGGAATAGGGATAGGAAGAGAGTGGAATGGGGGAAAGGATGGGGCTGGGGATGGGATAGGGATGGAGATGGGAAGGGGCTGGAATGGGGAGAAGATGGGGCTGGGGATGGGATAGGGATAGGAAGGGGATGGAATGAGGGAGGGCTGGGGATTGTCCTGCGGCTGGGGTTGTGTTGGGAATTGGGGTGGTGATGGGATGGGCACGGGACTGCGGCTGAGCCCAGCCCCGGGCACCATCAGCACCGTGGGGCCAAGGGGCAGGATGGGACCCACTCAGGGGCTGGGTTAAGGACCCCAAACCCTGCCCATGCAGGGCCGGGAGGTGGCCGGGACGGGGCCTGGCAGTGGCCCAGGGGCAGCTCAAGGGAACAGGGAACAGGAACAGGAACAGGAACAGCTAATCTGGGTGCTGGCACCACAAGGGCTGGAGGGGGGGGGCGTTATGCAAGAGATGGGTTCCCCCCCCCAAACCCAAACCCAATACCCCCCAATTCCCCCCCAAACCGCCACCCTGCAGCGTGCTCGGGCCCCTCCGGCTGCCTCAGTTTCTCCCCTTCCCACAGTGCCCCATGGGGACCCCCCCATAACCAACACTGCCGGGCCAGGCCGGGCACTTTATTGCCATACAGAGCCCATCATTGCCACAACCCCACCGCAGCCCCCCCCCCGCCCCCAAACTTGGTACCGGGGGGGGGGGGGGTTCATTCAGCGCTCCCCATCCTCGCCCCCCCCTTTCCTTTGCCAGGGAACACAAGAGCAGTCCCCACCGGCCCCCTCGATGCCCGCTATGGGGTGGGGGGTCCCAAGCGAATGGGAGCCCACCCCCCACATCCCCCTCCCCACCGTCCCGCGCTGCCTCTTTGGGGTGGCAGAGCAGAGCCCCCCCTCCATCTCCATCCTCATCCTCACCCCCCACCCCGCCCCAGACCCCATCTATCCCCGTTGCCACCCTCAGCCCCTCTGGGCCTCTTGGGACAGGGAACGGGACAGGGTGCGGGGGACCCCGCTCTTGGCTCCTCGGAGGTCCGGGGGGGCGAAGAGGGGCAGGGGCAGGGTGCGGGCGTAGGGCAGGAGGTGCTGGCTCAGGGGCTGCCCCACGCAGCCCACCCGCAGCACGCCCCATGGCGAGCGCTGCTCCAGCACCCGCACCTCCCCGCGATGCTCCAGCGTCTCCCGGCGCTGCTCGTCCACCTCCCGACGGCACCACCTGGCAATGGGGCCGGGAAGGGGGGCTCAGCACCCCCCGGGGGGGTCCTGTGTCCCCATCGACCCTAATGGGGACCTGCGCAGCCCCAAAGGGACCCCCAACATCCCTCATGGCTCAGCCCCATGGAGACCCCAATTGAACTCCCCCCACATCCCTGGAGCTCCACAGGGACCCTTGGAGCCCCCCACATCCCCTTGGACACCCCTATATTCCCTATGGTCCCATTGGAACCCTGGAAGCACCTCACAGCCCCCTTGGGGACCTCTGAGACCCTCATATCCCCTATGGCCCCATGGAGACCCCACACCCCCATAGAGTTTGGGGACCCCAGAGACCCCCATATCCCCTATGGCCCCATGGAGACCCTTGGACCCCCCCCCCCCCCCCAGAGTTTGGGGACCCCTGAGACCCCCATAATCCCCTACGGCCCCCCAGAGACCCTTGAGACCCCCATATCCCCTACGGCCCCCCAGAGACCCTTAAGACCCTCATATCCCCTATGGCCCCACTGAGACCCTTGGACCTCCCCCATAGAGTTCAGGGGCCCCTGAGAACCTCATATCCCCCATGGCCCCACAGAGACCCTTGGACCCCCCTATAGAGTCTGGGGACCCCTGAGACCCCTACGGCCCCACAGAGACCCTTGGACCCCCCCAAAGACTTTGGGGACCTCTGCAACCCCCATGGCTCCATTTGGACCCTTGAGACCCCCATATCCCCCCATGGCCCCCTTAGGATCCTTGGTGCCCCCCCCTTGGATCCCCCCCCCCATAATGGGTGCCCACCGAGCCCCTCACCCCTCCTCAGGCCGGGTGCTGAGCTCCAGGTCGAACCATTCAGCGCTGAAGCTCTCGTGCCGCCCCACATCCTCCTCCCGCACCCGGCAGCCCAGGCGGGCCCCCGAGAGCAGCCCCCCGCTGCGCACCACGGCAGTGGGGCCCAGCATCCTGCCCCCTATGCGCTGCTGCTGCTGCTGCTGCCCCCCCCGCCCCCGATGTGCCGCAGCTCTTATATAGCCCCACAGGGGCTATTTTGGGCCGCGGCGCTGGCACCGCCGGGGCCAGGACGGTGCCAAGCAGGGGGTGGCACCGGGGGGGGGACACACACACACACGTGTGTGGCCCCGTGTGTGGCTGTGCCCGGCCCCATGCGGCTGCGGTGACACCCCCAAAGCCGTGTCCCCTCCATGGGGATGGCGTTGCCAGGACCCCCCCCCCCACCATGGATCCAGCCCAGGGCACGTTTGGCCTTTCCCTGCCTGGCACTGATGGGCACTGAGGTGGGGATGGCTTTGGTGGCCCTGTCTCTGCCCTATAGCGCCATTAGGGCCCCATTGCAGGGACAGGCTGTGCTGGGGGGGGGCTGAAAGGTGGTGCTGTTGTCGTCCCCCCCGTGTCTGTTCCCCCCCCCAAGGGTGGGCTATTTACAACTCACTTCTGCCCCCAGGGTGCCAGCGGCCATGGGGCATCCCGCTCCAATGGGACCAACCAGGACCCGTGGACCAGGATGCTCCACGCGCTGCCAGGGACCCCATGGGATGGGGGCAAGGGGCACCCATGGTGGAGTCCCCATCCTTTGGCATCCTCCTCGCCTTCATCCCCTCCGGGTACCAGGGCTTTGTGGAAGACAACGACCGACCAGTGCAAGGCTTTTAATGCTGACACATCCCGTGTGTCCCCCCCCACACTGCAGGGACAATGGGGGACACCAGACCCCCAGGAATGGGGCGGAGGGGGGGCCCCTCTGCAGCGTGGGCCCCATGTGCAGGCGGCTCCGCTGCTTCTCTTTATAGCTCAGCACCCGGCCCCGGCGCTCACAGGTAGGGAGCAGCCGCAGGCACCCCCGCAGCAGCGCCCCCCCAGGGAGCAAAGCCTCTGCTTAAGGCTCTGGTTCCCCCCCCCCGAGAGGCAGCAAAGCACCAGGGAACAACCCAGGCACCCCCCCCCCCCTCCCCGGGTGCTGCAGTGGGGCAGAGCCCCCCCAGTGTGAGGGGATGGAGCCGAGTCCTCACCCTCAAGCATCCTCCTCCGAGCCTGGGGTCATCCTGCGTGGGGCTGAGCCCCATGGAGGGCCGGGGTTTGGCACGCGCCAGGAGGAGCCGAGCGCTGCCCCACGCTCATCCCAGTGCCGCAGCGTCCTCCCGGGGGTCCCCGTCCCAAGGGAACGGCCGTGGGGCTCAGGGCCGGGCGCCGGCGCAGAGCTCGCCGACGCGCTGCCGGAGGTGGAAGGCGAACTCGAACATGGTGGCAGCCAGGCTCTGGTGGACCAGGGAGCGGGGCAGGCGGCCCTGCGGGGACGGGAGGGAGCCGTGAGATGGGATAAGGGGGATGTGGGGATAACGGGGATGCAGGGATAACGGGGATGCAGGGATAACGGGGATGTGGGGATAATGGGGATGTGGGGATAACGGGGATGTGGGGATAACGGGGATGCAGGGATAACGGGGATGTGGGGATAACGGGGATGTGGGGATAACGGGGATGCAGGGATAACGGGGATGTGGGGATAATGGGGATGTGGGGATAACGGGGATGCAGGGAAAAATGCAGGGATAAGGGAGATGCTGGCATAACAGGGATGCTAAGATAACGGAGATGTGGGGATAAGGGGATGCTGGGATAACAGGGATGCTGGGATAATGGGGATGCGGGCATAACAGGGATGCGGAGATAAGGGGGATGCTGGGATAATGGGGATGCTGAGATAACGGGGATGCTGGGTAAGGGGGATGCTGGGATAATGGGAATGTGGGGATAACAGGGATGCTGGGATAACGGGGATGCTGGCATAATGGGGATGTGGGGATAATGGGGATGCTGAGATAACGGGGATGCTGGGTAAGGGGGATGCTGGGATAATGGGGATGTGGGGATAATGGGGATGCTGAGATAACGGGGATGCTGGGTAAGGGGGATGCTGGGATAATGGGGATGTGGGGATAATGGGGATGCAGGGATAACGGGGATGCTGGGGTAAGGGGGATGCGGGGATAAGGGGGATGCTGAGATAACGGGGATGTAGGGATAACGGGGATGCAGGGGTAAAGGGGGTGCAGGGATAACGGGGATGCTGAGATAATGGGGATGTGGGGATAACGGGGATGCAGGGATAAGGGGGGTGCAGGGATAACGGGGATGCTGAGATAACGGGGATGTGGGGATAACGGGGATGCTGAGGTAAGGGGGGTGCAGGGATAACGGGGATGCTGGGGTAAGGGGGATGCTGGGGTAAGGGGGGTGCAGGGATAACAGGGATGCTGGGATAATGGGGATGTGGGGATAACGGGGATGCTGAGGTAAGGGGGGTGCAGGGATAACGGGGATGCTGCCGCAGCGGGGAGCTGCCGCTCGCAGGGAGCGGGCTCCGGGGGAGGAACTGCTTTTGATTCCTCTAAAAAAGCCCTGCACGACTCAACCCAACCGCCTCGGCCCCGGCTCTATTGTGTGAGAGGCATTGAAAAGTACATCTCCTCCGTGCCGCTGCGGGGGAAGGCAGCCCGAGGGAGGGCTGGGAGCAAGCACAGGGGGTGCTCCGGCAGGCACAGAAGGGACCATCCCCTTTGGATGGTGGCATTCCAAGGAGGCAGAGGCTATTCCCTATGGAGCAGGGTTCCATGGGACTGCAGGTCCGGGGGCAAAGCTCCAGCGTGTTGCAAAAGGCACCCAGAGCTGTGTAATCCTCCCCCTTGGGTGAGGCAGGGATGAGCCACGGGCTATAAATACCCCTCCAGGCCCAAAGGAAATAACAAGGCAGCGCAGGAGAGGGGCCCGGGCACCAGCAGAGCCCTGCAGGAAGGTGCTGGAAGCAGCAGCCAGGGGGTTATTAATAGCCCGGCTGCTCTGGAATCCCTGCCAGCAGCAGAGGCCGCGGGTGAGGGCTCTCCGGGCCGGGAAGCACAAGGAACATCTTCCCTTTCCCAGCTCCAGCTCGCACAACGGAGCGGGTTCAGCACCCTCCAAGCTGCCCATGGCAGAGCTGGGGAGGGAAACGCATCCCCAGCACAATGGGGCAGGAGGCCACGCTCTGCTCTGCTCTGCTCTGCCCCGGCATTCCCTGCCCAAAGCGTTCCACAAGGCAGGCAGGAGCTATGGGGAGGGAAGGGGAAGAGGGGGGGGGCCGTGGGAGGGGAGGGGGCCGCGCAGCTCTGCAGCAGAGCGCTGATGAATGGAGCCTTTGTGCTCTGCTGCTGCAGCGCCGTTACCACGTCAACCCCCGGCGAAGGAAGGGGGGGAAAGGGGCCAGCTCGACCCCGGCTCCCTTTTGTCTGGGCCACCAGTAAGGAACTGGGAGCCGCAGCTCCACCAAGAGCCTTGCCCTGGGTGCAGACTCAGCCCCACACCGAGCTGGGGGGGGTTCCTGGGGGCAGTCCTGCACACAGAGATGTGGACTCCCGAGGGAAATCACAGAGGGAGCTTTTCTGGGGGTGATTTTCAGGTAGTGTTCAACCTCCACCTCGGAGCAGCCTTTGATAAGGAGCAGCTTTGTGGGAGCACGGCGCAGGTCCTGAGCACGCAGCGGGGGCTGCCGGGAGCTCTGCTGGGGCCAGGATGCGGCCGCAGCGCGGGTGCATCAGCAGAGAGCTGCCTTTACCTTCAGGTCCGTGTTGAGAATCCAGATGAAGGTGCAGACCCTGGGGTTGCTGGGACATTTGAGCACGATGAAGCCTCCGGGGCCGTTCTCACCCCTGCGGGGAAGCAAGCGCACACGCTCAGAGCCGGGGCTGCTCTGTGACACCCTGGGGTGCAGGGCTCGGCGGCAGCAGCAAGAGCTGGAGCCCAGCAGGGTGAGAGCAGATGCAGAGCGCCCGGGAAGGGATCTGCTTTGGCTGCAGCACACGAGGGGCAGGTTTCCCACAGGTGCCTTGGCTGCCAGGGCAGCCTCTGCCTCCAGCCCGGCCCCAGCTCTTCCTCCCACCGAGCTGTAACCCTACGGAAGGGGGTGCAAGGAAGAGGTCCCAGGACACCCTGCACGGGCAGGGAGAGGCTCGGCGCAGGGAGCCTCGCCAGCACAGCCCCCCCGAGCCTTCCTCGCACCATCTGATCCGGCTCCAAGACAAGAGACACGGAGCCCGAACACAGCTTTCCCTTCCCAGATCAGGAACACGCTATTTTCTGCTGCACATGTTTGTAACGGGGATCTTTCTAGGCCCTGAAGTCCCCAGCTCTGCAACAGACCTGAGGCAGCTCCAGTGGCTCCCAGTTACAACGTCAGTTACTTTAACCAGATCAGGAGGAAAAACCAAGCCCGTGCACAAAGTGGCACAGCCGGGTCCCGAGCACCGGAGCAGCACAACAAGGAGCCCTTGTCTGACGAGGCTAAGCCCACTGACATCCATCCCCAGGCAGGCAAAGCTGGGGGCAGGCCCAAGACCTGCCCTGCTTCGGGAGCCAGCCCGTCCTGACGCAGCCTGCATCACCCCCGGGACCGTATCTGAGTGTCCCCAGCCTTTAAAGTCACTAAGTTCCTGGCTTACGAGAAGCAAAAGGCATCCGAGAGGCTCCAGCAGCCACTGTCAGCTGCTTCCTGCCCCTCAGGACCGGCAGCTGTCCCTGGTTGGGAATGAACTGTTGCATAAACAGGATGCAGACCGGCCTGGGGTTTGTGCTGTTTGTGGTCAACACCTCTGCTCCCCTGAGCACAGAGCTGGGGAACGCCCGAGCAGCGCTCGACAGCGCTTGGAGAGGTTCTCTGAACAAAGGCAGAAGAACAAGGGAAGCAAGGTTTAGCTCCACAAATAGACCTGGCTTCCTGCACGCGCTGCCAGGGCGACAGCAGGGCTTGCATTTCAGTGCCTCTTGGCCCCGAGCTCGAGCAAAGCCTCAGGAACCAGCGACAGGGGGGAAGAGAGCCTGCCTCTTACCTGACATACTTGGAGAGCGGAGGCTTCAGGCTGTGCGTGGTCGCCATCCCTGAGGAGATGTACCTGTCTCTTCTCCTCTCGATCCGCCGCACGTTCACGAAATCCCTGAGCAAAGAAAGGAAGGTTTCAAACGGTGCAGGGGTGGGAGGCTTGGATCCTGCTCTCCAGGCTCCTAGGAAAGGCTTTGGCAAGGGTATGGCAACAACCCGGACAGATCCCTTTGCCTTTGGGAACGTCGACAGCAGGAGCTGCCAGGCGGCACCGAGCACCAGAGCTGGGGCCGAGCGCAGCCCCGTGCTTCGGGAGGGTGCTTGGGGGCTCAGTGCAAAGCAGAGGGGGGAACACACCGACCTTGGGGAGACAACACCGCCCGCAGCCCCAGCGGCCACGTCGTACGACACGATCGTGTTGTCCTCCACCCGCTGCAGGACCTGGGCAGGAGGGTGAGAACAGGAGACAAGAGGAGGTCTGCGCCCGCCAGCAGCGGCACGGAGCCTCCGCTACCCCAGCAGTGAAGGCAAACGGTGCGATCTTGCCACCAGCCCAAGACCCCAGCGAGCAGAGGCAGGCCTGGCTCAGGCCCTGGCCCATCTCCCTGCCCACCTCGTGGGCTCTTGGCTGGGCAGCGGCGGGCAGCTGGCTGCCGCAGCGCATTCGGCTCGTACGGATGAGCGGCGGAGATTTAACGCCTCGGTGACTCGGATCCAGCTCCAGCTCCAGGAAGGGTCTGGCCACAGCCCTGCCTTGGACTGGGAAGCTCCCCAGCTCTCCGCTCCAAGGAGCTCCTGTGATTAAGCCATCTTTGTCCGGCACGCTCACCTGGCAAGCTGCCACTGTTCTGTTCCACAGGATCATCTTCTCCGGCTGGAGAATCACCTCCTGGTAAACCGTTTCAGCAGAGCACTGCAGGAAAGCCTGAGGACAGAGGCAGAGCAGTCAGCCAGCCACTCGGGCGAGGCTGTTCTCAAGGAGCACAGGACAGATCACCAAAGAACTGGGATAACACAGGAGGGAAGAGGCGAGGCCGGCCCGGCTCCAGAGCACGCTGTCAACAGGGGCCTGGAGGGCACACGTGGAGCTGGAGGAGGCGAGGGTCTGCCTGCAACAGGGCCACACACACAGCCCTGAGGGCTGGCTCCTCTCCCACCCTCACCCCTCTTCAGCAGCAGCTCCACTGTGCGCACAGTTGCTTGGGGAAGCGGCTAAGAAGCTGTTCTGAGCTCCGGCACAGACCCCCATCTCTCCAGGTCCCTGTGGGGCCGGGAGATCTTTGGAGGTAAACGGTTAATGCAGTCAAGTGGGCCCCATCCAGCTTTTTCTCTGCGAGCTGCTCCATTGGCAGCTCCTGCCAGCGAGGCAGCATATGCACTGGAACAAAGAAAAGCTACCGCAGCACCGAGGCTTCATTAAAGCGTGGGTCCCAGCCAAGGCACTCCAGCAAGAGGGCACAGAGCACGGCACTTCCGAGCAGCTCTCCTCCATGCCAGGAGGCAGCAGACGCACGCTCAGCCCTGGTCTTGCTGGCAATTAGTTCCAATTAGCCTCCTTGGTCAGATTAGTCCTAGATGCTGGGGTTGGAAGCGACTCTTGCAGTCACCTGCTCCCAAGTCTACCAACGGAGCTTGGGGGCCCAGTGTGTTTGCTGGGGAGTTTGTCTGCCAGCCAAGGGGCTTTCCTGGAGAGATTCCCTAGAGCGTGCAGTGCGCTTCATCTGTCTCAAGCAAAGAGAGGGTGCTTTGCAGCCTGCGCCGTCCTGCCAGGGCCAGGAGCTGGGACTCGGCTTAAGGAAGTGATCCAGGATGGTTCTTACCTTTAAAATAAAGGTCTTGCCGTGGAAAGGTATTTCAAAAGTGTAAACAACGTCCCCAAAGTCCTGGGCAAGAAAAGAAGGAAGTTTCCATTTCCGTTAGCAAAAGCAAGCACTTGTGTGTAAACCACCCCAGGCGTCACTGCAGGAGCCTCTCCAGCCCTCACACGTGCCCTGTCTCCCCATAGCAACCCCAGAAGGGAGCTGCGCTGAGCCCGTTTCAGAGGCCCAGGCAGAGATTTCCATAAACAAAACAACATCCAGAGAGGCAGCAGGGATGAGACAGAAAAAGAATCCACCCCGTGCCAGCCTGCAAACTCCTCACCAAGGTCAAACTCTCTTTGTAGCAAGCTACCAACACCAGGGTAAAGAGAAAGGGGTGAGTTTGCCAACGCTGCCGCTGGTACCTCCATCTGAGAAGAGCCTCCCTGGGGGGGTTAGGGATGGACAGATGATAACCTTTCATCATTAGCCCCGTGTTAAACTCTGATTAGTCTATTTAAATCCATCCCCCTTTGGATAAAGAAAACAATCTGCCCAGCTAGTTTGGCATCAGACAATGGATCACTTGACAGGGGAATTTTGAACACCAGATGAGACAGCAGTTTGCAGGACTCTCACCCCACAAGCAGAAAGCAAGGGCAGGTTTAGGAGGCAGAGGCACTGCCCTTTTCTCTCCAGCCTTTGGAGATAAAAGAGCTCTAGGTACCCAGAAAACTGCCCTGTAGCTCAAGGAATGGTGAGGAAACAGGCAGGGCAGGGCCTGCTTTGCCTTGCGTGCTGCCCAAAGCAAGAGGTGCCCCAGTGGGAAGACCTCAGGCAGAGACGCGTCCCCCATTTACACTCCAGCACCCTCAAGATCCCTGTCCTAGGGAAAGGGCAACACAAACAGCTTTGGAGGTGTGAGGAGAGGGTCTGTGCCCCACATCCTCCTGCTCCCACGTGGGCCAGAGCTGCTTGGTGTGGTGGCCCCAGCACGCCCAAAGGTGTGGAGCAAGGGCAGAGCCATGGGGCCGGTGTGCTCTGCATCCCAACGCCAACCAAAGGTGAGCCCTTCCCCGCCTGCCAGCCACAGGGAGGAGTGATGGGCTCTCTCCTGTCAAACGGGAAGGCAATTAAACGTCTAATTAAATACGAGGGGATTTTACATTGAACTGAACTGGAAGAGGTTCCTAATTCAATCAGGTCATTGTAACGCTTGTTAATTTTTCATGTCGCGAGGAGGTTTCAAAAGCCCCATTTGCCCTCCCGTTTGCACCGAGCCACCCGTGCTCCCTGCCAGCAGCACGTGGGGCAGGGAGACACTTGCATTGTTCTTCTCGAACTTCCAGTTCTCCTCCTGGGCGAGGATTTGGTCCACAACCTCCATCGCATCCTTGCCTTGCCGGACGTACTCTTTCTCCTAGGAGAGAGGAGAGCACTTCATTAGCTGGGCTCACAGGCAGGCTGTGCAGGGCTGGCAGAGGGAAAGGGGATCTCTCCCATCACCACCAAGCAGAAATCTCTTAATTTGGGTGACAGAGGCCTCATTTTGGAGCTCAAAGTCACGCTCCCCGCCCTGGCTGGCATCCACACACCAGCTGCGTCTACCAGCGAGGCTCCCGCCTTCATGTGAACGCTTCCAGCAGGGAAAGGGCTGGGAGATGAGCAGAGCTTCCTCCTGTGGAGGTGCCAGAACCGGGGCTGAACCACTTGGAAAGGAGCAGGAAGCAGCTTGTGCCCAGCCAGGCTTTGAGGAGCTGAAGGACTGCCCTGTGAGGCATGGATCAGCAGGGATGGCCCAGGCGATGCCCTTCTTGGTACGTGACCAGGGAAAGGGAGAGGGGGATTGAGGCAGAGCCAGAACCACATCCCTGTGGAATGCTGCAGGGAAGAGGGGGGTGAATGCTGGGTGGCCCAGAGAACCCACTCCTCTGGTGGCCACGATGCCACTGGTCTCAGAGCACACAGGGACCAGCCTGGGGTGCTCTGGAGTTACAGCGCCCTGATGGGGCCGCAGGGGTGTCAGAGACTCCCATAGCCTTGGAGGAGCCTAAAGCTGAGGGACAGGGAATGGTGAGGGACAGGGAATGGTGAGGGACAGGGAATGGTGAGGGACAGGGAATGGTGAGGGACAGGGAATGGTGAGGGACAGGGAATGGTGAGGGACAGGGAATGGTGAGGGACAGGGAATGGTGAGGGACAGGGAATGGTGAGGGACAGGGAATGCCACCCCAGGCCACGCTGCCTCTGTCTACCTGAGCTGTCAGCACCTTCCTCCCTGCACCTTCCTCATCCGATTCATTGTCCGACCCTGGGGGGGGAGAGCACACAATGAACACGCAGCTGATGAAGCCCCCCCTTGTACAACCTCCCTCTGAGCTTCTCCTGGGGGACAGTGTCTGATCCCACACGCTATGCAATGGGAAGGGCTCCCATGCTGCTGAACACGGGCACTGCTCTGATCATCACCTGCTTGTGGCAGCTCGCCCCGTGCCCTCATCCCCAGGGCAGCCTTTTGCAAGCCCTTTAACCACTGCTAAGAGCACTTAATCCCAAGACCACAAAAGGCTCCAGTTTCCCACAGAGCCGAAGCCAGGTGTGGGGGCTGAGCATGACTCTGCTCTGCAATGGCCCAGGGACAGCACAGCCGTGCCCCACACACACCTTGCCTGGGTGCAGGGCAAGGACAGGGGAGCTTGTTCTGCAGAGTCAGGTCTTGGAGGCCCTGCCACTGCCAAGGGCTGGGGTAACGGGACAGGGCGCAGGGAGGAGGCTCAGGAGGAACCCTGTGATGGGAACAGCGAGGCAGAGGGGGAGGAAGGGCAAGAACTACCTGCAAAGGACTCGGGTGGGGAGTAGAACTGCCCCTCGGAAAGGGCTCCGGGGTAGAGCAGGGGCCCACGAGAGGCTGCAGCCTGGGCTGCCAGGTACCCTGCGAAGCAAAGCACAAGGTTTTACACGCACAGCACCCGGTGCTTCGACACCCAGGGGTGCTGGACCTCCCAAGCACATCCAACCCCTCCCCTGAAGCACCCTCCCAGGCACTTCCCTCCAGATCCAGCTGGTCTTTCTGCAGCGGCACCAGCCAGCCCACCAGCTTTTCAGCTCCTATTGCCTCATCTTTTGTTTGAGACATTTTATCTGCATGGAGATCAATGGGCTCTTCTGCCTGTCAAATCCAAAGGCGATTAAGCATCTAATTAAATAAGAGCTTCCCCTGGAAGCAATTTGGAACCTGAGCCTAATCCAATAGAGGCATTAAACACTTGATCATTTTTCATCTTAAAGCCTCCTCGCAAGACCCAAACATCCTCTGGTGGTTTCCAGTCAGTGCATTTCTGATTGAGCCCCGCTTGACAAATACTCCTTGCTTTAGGTGCTGTTTCCCAGGCCCCGGTCATAGTGAAGCCTGGGAGAGTGACAGCCTCCTTTTGCCATGCTAGGAACGGGCAGCTGGGCCAGTCCAGTGCCACTTGCTCCCTAGAAGGACCCCTGCAAGTTACAGGTGCCCGGCACTGGAGGGTGATTTGGAAGCTCAGTGCCCAGAGGCTGTGAGACTTCACAGGCCATAAGTCACGTCCTGTCCCTGACACGTGGCTATGACTGAAGCAACCCTCCCTGAAAGGTCTCCAGCCCGGCTCCAAAGGCAGATATCCCCACACAGAGCCCAAGAGCCCGCCTGGCATTTGTCTCACTGCTTCAAAACCCCTTCTCCAAGGCGGAGGTGAGCGCCGCTTCCAACCCGTCTGGCTTCTGGATCCAGACACTGGGGAATTTGGCACACTTTGCTCCACTCAATTAAAAGATGCTTTTTATAAGCTGGTATTTTCTTCCCCTGAAGGGAACTTCTATACCATAACAGAACGGAGTCGGGCACTTGCTGTCACAGCCAGCCTGGAGATCACTCCTCCATCAATGTCATCGCTGCCAAGGTGCTGCCAAAGCAGCAGCAACCCCGGGCCTGGGAGCCTCATCTGCCAAGTCCTACCAGAGAGCAGCGAAACCACTCACATCGTTCCTCTTCTGCTTCCTGAGTTAGGACTTTAAAATCCAGGAACCAAGTCTCCAGCCAAGCAATGACAAACGAGACGATGGGAAGCAAATAGCCAAAAGCCCCTTTGGCCAGAAGCTGTGTGGAAGAAAGGAGAAACCAGAGGGAGTTCCCAGCAACAAGCAAACAGCGGCAGCCATTCCCTGGGAGCCCAAGGAGACCAACCTCGGAGAGGATGACCTTCACGATCAAGAAGGCACTGGATACCAACGTAGTGACCTGGAAAACAAACGTGCACGCCTCAGATCCCTGCAGGATCTGGCTGGAGGGAGAAAGCTCCAAAGAGGAAAGCAAAAGCTGCCTCCTTACCGCGATGACCCACCAGTGGCGCAGCCTGACGATGGCGTAGGCCAGCAGCAACACAAAGAAACGAAAGAAAGCCAAGACCTTTAAAACAAGAAGCCACGGGACACTCGTCACTGCCCCTGTCCCTCTGCCAGGTGCTTGGGAGGACCCAGACACGAGCCAGGCTCCTGCAGACCTCGCTCCTACACAGAGCAGGCCGAGGGGCCCCCCTGCACGCAGATTCCCCCCCCCTCCCAAAGCTGTTTCCTCACCTGCAGCAGTCTGAGATACTCACAAATATATCAAAGAAAGAGGTTTTAAAGCTGTACTTGATGATTTCACTCTCCAAGTTCTTCTGAATGCCATCCTTGGTCTGAAGGGGAGACAGGAAACCACAGAGCCATTGAGTGCACTGATAAGAAACTAATGGTAGAAAGAAGCCGGCCAAGCGGTGACCGGAGGTTGCCGCCAGGTCAGGTTATGCACCAGGCATACAAATGCTGCCTCATCTGCCAGGGCAGCACCACGGGAGGATACAAGAGCCCATTTCACCCTCGGTTTCACACCGAGGAGCACGAGGCGAGCAGCCAGAGCAGGAGCAGCAACGTTAAACCCTTCTCCATGGCCTCCCCGTAGCTGCTCCTTTGGCTCAGCCACCAGCTCCCAAGTCTCGCAGCCTAAAGGCCTTGCTTGAGCACCTCCCACTTGTGCCCATCACTTCCACGGGTGGCTTTAGGGGGCAGACCTCAGCTGTACTGGAGGAGAACAGGGGAAAGTCACAGGAAACTGCTCCTCCAGCCCCTTTGCGCTGAACAAAGCATCCCACAGCTGCATAATCCAAACACCTCCCCTGCGAGGGCTCTTCTCAAGGGTCACTCAGCAACCCCGGTGGGATTTCAGCTGGGATCATCCCTCGTGGTGCAGAGCACTGAGGGGTCCCCTCTCCTGTTTTCCAGGCCAGCTGGCTCCCAGCAGTGCTGACGGAGGAAGCCAACCGGCAGGTTCAAACGTACTGGCAAAGGGGAAGAGGGAGGAGAGGGGCACGAGGGGCACGCACAGACACGGTCAGACCACGAGGAAAGCCAAAATGCTTCCTGGGGTATTGTATGGGAGCGTGGAAAAAGCTCACAGAAGAGCTGCCTTGCCTCACCCGCAGACAATCCGGGGCCCGCCAGCCCTGCTCCTTTTGACACCATCAATCCTGCTCTGGGGAGCCTGGGATGGCTGTTTGGGAGGAAGCGGATGGCTCAGGTAACTGGAACAAATGCTTCACCTTTAGGCTATTGGTTTGAACGCAGCCCAGCTGGCCTGGAAGCCGGGAGAGGCTGGCAGCTGTCTGATGAGCTATGAGAAACAAGTTGGTGGATCTCAGGCCAGTCCTTGGCAGCCGGGTGGCCTGGCACCCTCTGCTCTGCCAGGCCAAGGACAGAAGAGGCAGCCACCGGGAAACGGGCCCTCTAGGTCAGGGCTGGTGCTTGATACCCAGGGCAAGGGGAGGGCAAAGCAGCTCTGCACTGGGGCTCGTGCTTTGCCCCACACCACTTCACCAGGAGATGCTGCAGAACCACGACCCAGGGAAGGCTCGGGATTAGGAGTCCTGGGAGGTGTTTTCAGCTTGAACTGAAGAAGAACTGAAGCATCTCCTGTCCCCGAGGGCGGCGCGTTACAGTTTGCAGGCAACAGACATTTAACGAGGGCCAATTTGCTCGGCTTTATCTTGCAGTGAAGGAAACCGTTTGATAAAAAAAGCATTAGTCATGATACGGAGTCGTTGCTCTTCATAAGGAGGCAAATAAGCTGTCCTAATAGCTTTAAATATGCAGCATCTCGGCTCAGGGCCTAAATATCAGCAGTTAGTCACTCATTAATGGCTACCTGCAAGCCCTCCGCTCACAGTCACCCTGGTGACCGCGCTGGCACATTATCCCCCGGGGGGCTGGAGAGACAGCCCCTTTCCAGAGAGCCCGGAGAACAGGGACAAGAGCAGGAGGTCGGGGTCCAAGCCTGGACACCGTTGGCATCGCTGGAATGCTGGCTGGGAGATGCTTTTTCCTAGGCAGGGGTCTCTTCAAGCTCTCAGTGCTGCAGCGCGCAGGGGAGGGAGCTGCTGGCCCAGACAATCTGTTAAGTGCAGACACCCAGGAGATAAAGAGGGCAGAGATAAGAGCTGTTAAGTGAAGGCAGGATCCAGTGCTGATAAAGAAAAGCCAGATGCAGGCAGGGCCGCACGCAGAAGCGCTGGGGTCTATCTGTTCATCTGCTCTGCTCTGGGGCTGTTCCATGGGAGGAAGGACACGTCGTACCTGAAAAGACGCCGCCACCACGGCTGCAACCAGCCAGGGCCAGTTCAGGAGAAACCAAAACAAAACCAAGGCCAGGGAATTGCTTCAATCTGATGGGAACGAGGGAAAGAAACTGGATTTCCCTGCTCCTTGCAACAGGTAACTGGCTGAGCAAACACAGCCGCCTGCACAGGCGTGCCGGACCAAAGCCCTCGCGTTCCCCTTCGCCAGTCCCCCGTGCAGCAGAGCAGCGTCTCCAGCTCTCAGAAGCTGAGATTCCAAAGCTCAAAGCCTCTTTTGTCTGTGCCCAACAGCTGGGTGGGTGTGAGGAGGGTCTGCACCTCCTCTGATGCTCGCAGAACAAGTCGCTGCAGCGGAGCTGGCAGCTGCCTGGCAAAGCAAAGCGAGCAGCTTCACTTCAGGCAAGGGGAGCAGGAGAGAAATGGGGCCAAGAGCTCAACGTGGCGCTTCCAGGGGCCCCAGATCTTGTTTTGCTCGGACACAGAACACGGTGTTAACACCCCTGGACAGCCACAACAGAGCCCGCGTGCAGGAAATGAGCTGGACTTTCACGTACACCGAGTGCAGCGGCTCCTCAGCCAGCTCCAATCAGCAGAGGGCTGGGAAGAGCAAACAAAGACTTGGCCCCAGCCTTCTGAACCAGAGCAATTACCACCGAGGGAGCTGCGTTGCAAAAGCACAACTCAAATAGGACAAAGGCTCCTTGGATTTGCTCCCCCCCCCCCCCGACTTACATTCAACTCGATTATCCACAACAGAGAAATGAAGAGCAGGTCGAAGGTGACGAAGAGGCAGAAGGTCCTCCTCACATCCGAGATGGCTTTCCTCTTCTCCAGGGAGAAGTAGCAGTACGGGGAGAAGCCCTGGCTCTGGGAAAACGAGGTGCTGATGGAGGCGATGGCCGGGAGGCTTCGTTCCAGGTTGTGCTGCAGGTCTGCGGGCTTGCTCATCCTCGGCCCAAGCCACTGGGGTCCTACATCAGTCAGGGCAGCATCGGCCAAGTCAGTGCATCACCTGTGGGGAGACACGCAGGGCACCCTCAGCTCTCTGGATATTCCTCCTCTCCCCCTCTAAGGGCAAATATTCCCATCTCCAAATCAGGTCCTGCCTGGTTTGTACAGGGAAAAGGCTAATGCTGACTGCTGGGCTGCCAAAGAGCCTCCCATTGGGAAGCAAAGACATCCAGGGCTGCCCCATCTCACCCTGGCACCCATCATTGGCACAGACACTGTCCCCCCCTCTCCTGCTCACTGCAGGGGAGGAGGAATTGGCTGGGAAAGGCTCAGAGGTGCCAGGGGTCCCCAGAGCCACCAGGAAGTGTCCCTGGGACCTGGAGCAGGCACCCAGCACACGCCACAGCCAGAGCAGCAGATGGCAAACCCTGTGGAGATGCTGCTGTGGCAGCAGGAAAAAGGCCTCGGGGTGTTTCTACAGCTCCAAGAAAGGAGCAGATTCCCAGGATCCCGGAGCCAATGCGAGCTTCCCTGGGCTGCAGCAGCCTCCTCTGCAGGGACGCGGAGCTCCTAGGGGCACAAGGCAAAGTGCAAAGCCTCAGGAGCTGGTTATCCATCAGCCAGAGCCCATCCCGCACAGCCAAGAGAGGGCCCGGCTCCCTTTGGGAGCAGGATGCTGGGTTTCACCCCCTGCTCCTGGCCCCGCTGCAGCCTCAAGGCTGTTTCCATGCCAAGGGCACTCTATGGAAACCCTTCCTCTCCGTCAGCAGGGCACGAGGAGGCCACGGTGTTAATGGCCCATGCGACAGAGCGGATACCCAAGGAAAAGGGGGAAGCCAAAGCAGGTTGTTCCAGGGGTCACCCACGGCAAAAGCACAGCCACGAGCTCTGCGCAACGCTCCTGCTCAAGCCCTTGCATCGGCTTCTGTCACAGCAGCTCTGCATCCTCCAGGAGCCAAATGGGGTTTGTCAACTGCAGATCACCCTGGGAACGACCAGGAGGCTGCAGCCGTGCCACGTTTAAGGGGCTTGGGGGGAAAACCCACCCCAAGACTTGGGGGGTAGGTGAAGCTGATGGAGCCTTGGACACCTGAGCAACAGCGAGAGCTCGGGTTTGGGGCAGGAAGGGAACAAAGCTGCGCTCCTGTCAGGTCCCTGCGAGGCCCTTCGGAAGGAGCTGCAGGCCTTGTCACTTCTCATCAGCCACAGCGCCCGCTGCTCCGAGCCGGGGGCCCCGGCTCAAAGTGGGGAAAGTTAGGAGACATCTGTGAGAGCTGAATAATGCATCAGCCCAGGCAGGGCTGCTCCTCCTGCACCGCCTCCGACACCGCTTTGCACTTAGGCAGCTCCCCCCCAACCCTCACAGCGCTTTCACATCACCCTGTGAGCCCCTCCAGCCCCACTGCCTCCACCCCTCCCCGGCTCTGCAGTGCCAGGGATACAGTGGAGCACAAGGGGATGGTTTTAACCTGCCAGAGGGGAGACCGAGATGAGCTCTTAGGCAGAAGCTCTTCCCTGGGAGGGTGCTGAGGCGCTGGCACAGGGTGCCCAGAGAAGCTGGGGCTGCCCCATCCCTGGCAGAATTCAAGGCACAGGGGCTTGGAGCAAGCTGCTCTATGGAAGGGGTCCCTGCCCATGGCAGGGGTTGGGACTGGATGAGCTTTAAGGTCCCTTCATCCCAAGCCATTCCACGATACAGCAGAGCCCAGCTCAGCCAGCCCAGAGCATTAAACCCCAGCTTTCCCCAGGGAGGTTTAACCAGCACTAACTCACTGCTGGGGGAAGAACCAGCACCAAGGGCTTCACCTTCAGCGCCCTATGGGGCAGAGCAGGAACCTCTGAAGCCCAGATGTAAACCCCTCGACTGGGGCTGCGTCTTCAGGGCAGGAGGAAGCTGAGAGCAGCAGGAGCACAGGGATGGCAGTGTGCAGAAATGTGCCTTTTTCTGGGTGACAGATAAATTATTGAGCGCCCTGGCGCTGCATTATGCATTCCGCATCCTCCGCAGCCTGCGAGGGCCTTGGAGCAGCTCCCACAGCCAACAGCAGCCCCGAGTGAGGGCCAGAGGCTGCCCGAGGGATCCGCGGGTGTCAGGAGCACAGCACCCACAGCAGGGGCTTTGCTGGTGGAAGGAAACCGGGCGTTCTCGAGCCTCCCAGGGCAGATTTGGGTTCTTTTTGGTGGTGAGAGCCCCTGCTTGCAGGGAGAAGAGTCCTTTAGGAGGGAGAAGCTTCAAGGGCGAAGCAGGAGGGGAGAGGTGATGCCAGCATCAGCAGCGAACCCCAGCGGGAAGCAGTGCGAGAGACAGCGAGCTCCTGAGGCCGCACCGAGCAGCAGCACCCAGGAGGGTCCCCGCAGCACAGCCCCTGGTGCTGAGGCTCATCCTGTCCCCGGGGGAAAGGCCAGAGCAGCCCCTGCAAAGCCCCAGTGCCAGCACCTCCTCCGTGGCACCCCCCCCCTTCCCTTCCCTTCCCCATCCCCAACCCTTTCACATTCAAATCACAAGGCTGCCATTAGCACCCGTTTGCATGTTAATGCCACCTCTTCCAGGGAGAAGCTTTTCCATCTTGTGACACGGCTTCTCCTTTCCTCCCTCGCCCCCACTTCCTATTAATGTGTCTTCCGAGCTCACATGACAGCTCCAACAGCTAATGCTCGTGTCACCTCGGCTGCCAGCGCCTGCAGAGCGAGACGGATGAGACCCTACAGAGGCCCCGGCCACAGAGCCTGAGCTTTAGGGAGGCCTTGGAAACACAAAGGGTGAAGAGGGGACACCAAACCTCACTCTCTAGAACAGCCCCAACCCACAGAGAGCGTGGCACTGGTCAGCACAAAGACAGGACCAAAGCAAGGGATCAACAGCCCCGTTCCACACAGGGGTTGGTCGGTATTCCTTGAGAAAAGGCTCCTGAAGGGGAGACCTGAGAGCAGCTCCAGTGCCTGAAGGGGCTGCAGGAAAGCTGGAGAGGGGCTTGGGACGAGGGATGTAGGGACAGGACGAGGGGAATGGCTTTAACCTGCCAGAGGGGACTGAGATGAGCTCTTAGGCAGAAGCTCTTCCCTGTGAGGGTGCTGAGGCGCTGGCACAGGGTGCCCAGAGAAGCTGTGGCTGCCCCATCCCTGGCAGTGTTCAAGGCCAGGTTGGACACAGGGGCTTGGAGCAAGCTGCTCCAGTGGAAGGGGTCCCTGCCCGTGGCAGGGGTTGGGACTGGATGAACTTTAAGGACCTCACAGGGTGGTGCCACGAAGGCACCGGGGCCGCACACCCGAAGATGCCGGGATCCCACCTCCTGCCCGGCACCACCGCCAGGAGCAAGGGCACTGCCATTGCCTCGGGGGCAGCACAGTCCGGTCCCTGGAGGGGGCCACCGGCAACCGCTCACCGCAGCCCCAGGGAAAAGGGGGCCCCTCTGTGCCCCAGGGCCTGGGGCTGCCCCTGCTGCAGGCAGCGGTGCTGCAGCCCCTCGGAACAGCCCCCCACGCCCCTTGTTAGTGCTGCGCACCTGCACGGCGACCAGCCCCATGTCAGTGGCCACCAGCCCCATGTCAGTGGCCACCAGCCCCATGTCAGTGGCCACCAGCCCCATGTCAGTGGCCACCAGCCCCGTGTCAGTGGCCACCAGCCCCGTGTCAGTGGCCACCAGCCCCGTGTCAGTGGCCACCAACCTCGTGTCAATGGCCACCAGCCCCGTGTCAGTGGCCACCAGCCCCATGTCAGTGGCCACCAGATCCGTGTCAATGGCCACCAGTTCTGTGCCAGCGGCCACAAGACCCCTATCAATGGCCACCAGCCCTGTGTATTCAATGGCCACCAGCCTCATGTCAATGGCCACCAGCCCCATGTCAGTGGCCACCAGCCTCATGTCAATGGCCACCAGCCCTCTATCAGTGGCCACCAGATCCATGTCAATGGCCATGGCCACCACTATGTTAATGGCCACCAGCCCCATGTCAATGGTCACCAGCCCCGTGTTAATGGCCACCAGCCCCGCGTCAATGGCCACCAGCCCCGTGTCAATGGCCACCAGCCCCGTGTCAATGGCCACCAGCACTCTATCAATGGCCACCAGCCCCATGTCAATGGCCACCAGCCTCATGTCAGTGGCCACCAGATCCATGTCAATGGCCACCAGCCCTCTATCAGTGGCCACCAGATCCATGTCAATGGCCACCAGCCCTGTGTCAGTGGTCACCAGCCCAGTGCCAGTGGCCACCAGCCCCATGTCAACAGGGCCAAGGCTCAGGCGCTCCGCAGACACCCAGAGCAGCACCGTGACCACATCACAACGCGACACCGGAGATCACCGGCACGGCCGCGACCCCCCCCCCCCCCCCCGCTGTCCCCGCTCGGAGCTGCCGCTGACACCCCCCCCACCCCCGGGAACGGCCGCGCTCCGGGGCCCGTCGCCGGCTCCAAGGCCCCCAGACCCAGACCCGGCCCCAGCCCCTCCCCGCCCCCCGGTACTCGCCGGTGCAGGCCCCATGCCCGGTGCAGGCCCCGCTCCCGGTCCCTGCCGCCGCCCGGTGCCGGCCCCGCCGGAAGCTGACCCCGGCACACGCAACTTCCGGCGCCGCTGCCACCTCTGACCCCAGGAGGGGAGCGCCAGAGCGAGGCTGCGCCGGCGCAAACCATGGCCGGCAGAGGGAGAAACCATTGTGTACACGGGGGGGGTGACGAGGGGGCAATGGGGCTGGGAGGGACCATTGCCTTTCGGGGGGGGGGAATCAGTGGGGCTGGGAGGGACCATTCCCTTTCAGAGGGGGGGGGATCAGTGGGGCTGGGAGGGACCATTCCCTTTCAGAGGGGGGGGATCAGTGGGGCTGGGAGGGACCATTCCCTTTCAGAGGGGGGGATCAGTGGGGCTGGGAGGGACCATTCCCTTTCAGAGGGGGGGATCAGTGGGACTGGGAGGGACCATTCCCTTTCGGGGAGGGGGAATCAGTGGGGCTGGGAGGGACCTTTGCCTTTGGGGGGGGGGGGGGGGGTGTGGAAATCAGTGGGGCTGGGAGGGACCATTCCCTTTCGGGGGGGAGGGATCCGTGGGGATGGGAGAGACCATTCCCTCCCGGGGGGGATCAGTGGGGCTGGGAGGGACCATTCCTTTTCGGGGGGGGGGAATCAGTGGGGCTGGGAGGGACCATTCCGTTTCAGAGGGGGGGGGAACAGTGGGGCTGGGAGGGACCATTCCTCTCCAGAGGGGGTCAATGGGATGAGCGGGACCATTCCTCACAAGATGGTGGGGATCAGTGGGGCTGGGAGGGACCATTCCTGTGAGAGAAGGAGGGTGTCCATGGGGCACCGGTATCTGACCCACAGCCCTGCCCCACAGCTCCCTGCTCTCGCCCCACCGATGCCCAGACCACCCAAAACCCGGGGGTCAGACACCCCCCCCCCTCCATGGCCGCAGCCCCCCCCGCCAGACCAGGCTCCATCCTCTCTGTACAGCCGTTTATTGCGGGCAGGGGGCTCAGCTCGATGTGGGGCAGGGGGGTCCCCCCCACCAGCCCCCCGGCGGGGTCCCTGCCCCTCGCGTGGGACCCCCCAGTGCGAAGCGTGGTGGCCGTGGCCATGTGTGGGGCAGCACACGAAGCGCAGGCAGGGCAGCAGTGGGGCGATGGGGGGCAATGGGGCAAGGGGGGGCACCGGCGAAGCTGCTGCAGCCGGGGGGGTGCTGGGTCCCGGTGCCGGTTAACTGGTACCCAGGGGGTAGGTGGGCGAATGGCGCTCGGTGCCGATGGGGCGAGATGGAACCTCGGCGAAGCCGACGTGTCGCCGCTCTGGGGATGGATGGAGGGATAATGGATGGAGGGAGGGAGGAAGGGAGGGAGCGAAGGAGGGATGGAGGGATAATGGATGGAGGGAGCGATGGAGGGATGGATGGATGGGTGGATGGATGGATAGAGGGATGGAAGGAGGGAGGGAAGGAGGGAAGGAGGGATTGAAGGATAGATGATGGATGGATGGATGGATGGATGGATGGAGGGATTGAAGGTTAGATGATGGAGGGATGGATAGAGGGTGGGATGGAGGGATGGAGGGACAGACAGATGAATGGACGAATGGATGAATGGATGGATGGATGGATGAAGGGATGGAAGGAGGGATGGATGGAGGGGTAATGGATGGATGGAGGGAGGGATGGATGGATGGATGGAAGGATGGAGGGATCGAAGGTTAGATGATGGAGGGATGGATGGAGGGTGGGATGGAGGGACAGACAGATGAATGGGCGAATGGATGAATGGATGGATGGATGAAGGGATGGAAGGGGGGATGAACAGGCAGAGGGTCAGGCACCACCAGCACCAGAGGGAGACACCAGGGGCAGGAGGGGCTGACACGCCACATACCCCCGGTGCCGCCGTCCTCCTCTTCCTCTTCCTCCAGTCCTTCGGGATCCTCCGGGATCTCGGACACCGTCAGCGACTTCAGGTCCTGGCCGCGCTCCTCGATGCCGCCGGCGAACGACACCTTCTGCCCGCCTGCGGGACCCGGCTCCTGGGTGACCGGGCTGCAGGGGCCCCGAGCGCCGGCCCCGGCCCCCTCCCGCCTCCTCCCCGGCCCCATCCCGTTACCTTTCCGCTTGTGAGCCTTGGGGCCGCTGAAGTAGCTCCGCTCCGCTCGGGCCTGGCTCCCGGGCGCTGCTCGGGCGGGCGCGGATGAGCCGAGGGCAGAGGGAAGAGCGAACGGCACCGCCGCAGCCCCGCGGGGCACGGACGCGCCTCTGCTCCCCCCGCGCACCCACCCTCGCCCCAAGGGCTACAGGGGATGGTGGCACCCGGCCCCGCAGCGCTGGGCTCCAGCATCCAACATCCCCGTCCCCGTGTCCCCCAGCATCCAACATCCCCGTCCCCGTGTCCCCCAGCATCCAACATCCCCGTCCCCGTGTCCCCCAGCATCCAACATCCCCGTCCCCGTGTCCCCCAGCATCCAACATCCCCATCCCCATGTCCCCCAGCATCCAACATCCCCGTCCCTGTGTCCCCCACCATCCAACATCCCCATCGCCATGTCCCCCAGCATCCAACATCCCCATCCCCATGTCCCCTAGTATCCAACATCCCCGTCCCCACGTCCCCCACCATCCAACATCCCCGTGTCTGTGTCCCCCACCATCCAACATCCCCGTCCCTGTGTCCCCCAGCATCCAACATCCCCGTCCCCGTGTCCCCCAGCATCCAACATCCCCGTCCCCGTGTCCCCCTGCATCCAACATCCCCGTGTCTGTGTCCCCCAGCATCCAACATCCTCATCCCCGTGTCCCCCAGTATCCAACATCCCCGTCCCTGTGTCCCCCAGTATCCAACATCCCCATCCCCATGTCCCCTAGTATCCAACATCCCCATCCCCATGTCCCCCAGTATCCAACATCCCCGTCCCTGTGTCCCCCAGTATCCAACATCCCCATCCCCATGTCCCCCAGTATCCAACATCCCCATCCCCATGTCCCCCAGTATCCAACATCCCCGTCCCTGTGTCCCCCGGTATCCAACATCCCCATCCCCGTGTCCCCCAGTATCCAACATCCCCATCCCCATGTCCCCCAGTATCCAACATCCCCGTCCCTGTGTCCCCCAGCATCCAACATCCCCGTCCCCGTGTCCCCCAGCATCCAACATCCCCATCCCCATGTCCCGCAGCATCCAACATCCCCATCCCCATGTCCCCCAGTATCCAACATCCCCGTCCCTGTGTCCCCCGGTATCCAACATCCCCATCCCCATGTCCCCCAGTATCCAACATCCCCATCCCCATGTCCCCCAGTATCCAACATCCCCGTCCCTGTGTCCCCCAGCATCCAACATCCCCGTCCCCGTGTCCCCCAGCATCCAACATCCCCGTCCCCGTGTCCCCCAGCATCCAACATCCCCGTCCCCGTGTCCCCCAGTATCCAACATCCCCGTCCCCGTGTCCCCCAGCATCCAACATCCCCATCCCCATGTCCCCTAGTATCCAACATCCCCGTCCCTGTGTCCCCCGGTATCCAACATCCCCATCCCCATGTCCCCCAGTATCCAACATCCCCGTCCCTGTGTCCCCCAGTATCCAACATCCCCGTCCCCTTGTCCCCCAGTATCCAACATCCCCGTCCCTGTGTCCCCCAGTATCCAACATCCCCGTCCCTGTGTCCCCCAGTATCCAACATCCCCGTCCCTGTGTCCCCCAGTATCCAACATCCCCGTCCCCATGACCCCCAGTATCCAACATCCCCGTCCCCGTGTCCCCCAGCCTCCAACATCCCCGTCCCTGTGTCCCCCAGTATCCAACATCCCCATCCCCATGTCCCCCAGTATCCAACATCCCCGTCCCTGTGTCCCCCAGTATCCAACATCCCCATCCCCATGACCCCCAGTATCCAACATCCCCATCCCCATGACCCCCACCATCCACCATCCCTGTCCCCATATCCCCTGGGCTCCAGAAATCCCAACTCCATGTCCCCAGGATCCAACATTCCTGTCTCCATGTCCGCCAGGATCCAATATCCTCATTCCCATGTCCCCCAGTATCCAACATCCCCGTCCCTGTGTCCCCCGGTATCCAACATCCCCATCCCCATGTCCCCCAGTATCCAACATCCCCGTCCCTGTGTCCCCCAGTATCCAACATCCCCATCCCCATGTCCCCCAGTATCCAACATCCCCGTCCCTGTGTCCCCCGGTATCCAACATCCCCATCCCCATGTCCCCCAGTATCCAACATCCCCGTCCCTGTGTCCCCCAGTATCCAACATCCCCATCCCCATGTCCCCCAGTATCCAACATCCCCGTCCCCGTGTCCCCCAGCATCCAACATCCCCATGTCTGTGTCCCCCAGCATCCAACATCCCCATGTCTGTGTCCCCCAGCATCCAACATCCCCATGTCTGTGTCCCCCAGTATCCAACATCCCCGTCCCTGTGTCCCCCAGTATCCAACATCCCCGTCCCCTTGTCCCCCAGTATCCAACATCCCCGTCCCTGTGTCCCCCAGTATCCAACATCCCCGTCCCTGTGTCCCCCAGTATCCAACATCCCCGTCCCCATGACCCCCAGTATCCAACATCCCCATCCCCATGACCCCCACCATCCACCATCCCTGTCCCCATATCCCCTGGGCTCCAGAAATCCCAACTCCATGTCCCCAGGATCCAACATTCCTGTCTCCATGTCCGCCAGGATCCAATATCCTCATTCCCACGTCCCCCAGCATCTGACATCCCCATCCCCACACCCCAAGGCTTCAGCGCCCCTGTCCCCATGTCCCCCAGACCCCCACATCCCCATCCCGCTCACCAGGCTCCAGGGCACTGTCGGGGTCGCAGGCACGGGCCAGCTCATGCTCCCCATCATCGGCCTCCCCATCGGAGCTGTCCCCCCCGGCCAGGCCACCCTCCAGGTGGGACTGGACGATGCGCTGCACCGCTGGGGAGGCACCAGTGTTGGCACTGGGAGCACTGGTGTCTCCCCATGGAGCACCCAGAGAGGTGTGGGGAGCCCCGGGTGCCCCCAGCCCACCCCGCACAGCCCCGTGCCTCAGTTTCCCCATTCACACGGCTCATGCAGTACCTTTGAGCGAGGGTGGGGTGTAGGCACACGGGTTGGTCCTCTTTGGTTTCAGCAGGCAGCTCTCGCGCTGAGGGAGGGAATGGCATCAGCAATGGGGTCCCGGTGTGTCCCCGTCCCATGTCAGGGGTCACCATGGACCCAGGGGAGCCAGGCACCCCATGGGGAGGTGGGTGCTGTAATGGGGGTCCTGCCATGGAGACCCCGGGATAGAGATGCTGTGATGGGGATCCCTCACTGGGGACCCCGGGATGGAGATGCTGTGATGGGCATCCTGCAGGGGGGACCGAGGGATGGAGATGCTGTGATGGGGATCCCTCAATGGGGACCCTAGGATAGAGATGCTGTGATGGGGATCCCTCAATGGGGACCCTAGGATAGAGATGCTGTGATGGGGATCCCTCACTGGGGACCCCAGGATGGGGATGTTGTGATGGGGATCCCTCAATGGGGACCCCAGGATGGAGATGCTGCAATGGGGGACCTGCAATGGGGACCCTGCGATGGAGATGCTGTGATTGGGATCCTGCAATGGGGACTCTGGGATTGAGATGCTGCGATGGGGGTCCCACAATGGAGACCCAAGACTGACAGCGATAAGGACCCTCCCCAGCGATAAGGACCCTGCAATGGGGATCCAGTGTCAATGAGGACCCTGCATTGGGGGCCCCATGATGGAGACCCCAGCACTCTGTGGTGTCCCTGTGATGGTCACGGGGCTGTTTGACCGCAGCCAAACCCCAGAGCCTGTCTGGGCTCCGTGTCCCCGTCCCCGCAGTGCCAGCGCCGGGTGCCGGTGCCGGGCAGGGAACCGATAAGCGTGGAGCCAAACTGGGCCCTGATAACCCCCCGGTGCCCTGGGATGGGGAGCGGGGCTGCCCCGGGTGTCCCTGTGCCACTCACCTGGTAGGGCAGGGACTCGTCCTCTGGGTCGGTGGCAGCAATGGGGAGAGAAGAGTGAATGGGATAGGGGCTGATGGCACCCAGCAGAGCCAGGCAGGTCCCTGCCACCCCCAGACCCCTGCTCCAAGGGTTACCTGCCCACCAGGGACCTGCCACTGCATCCCGTCCCTGCCACCCCATTCCTTATGCGACACCCCATCCTGTCCCTGCCACCCCATTCCTTATGCGACACCCCATCCCATCCCTGCCACCCCATTCCTTATGCGACACCGCATACCATCCCTGCCACCCCATCCCGTCCCTGCCACCCCATTCCTTATGCGACACCGCATGCCATCCCTGCCACCCCATCCCGTCCTTGCCACCCCATTCCTTATGCGACACCCCATCCCATCCCTGCCACCCCATTCCTTATGCGACACCGCATCCCATCCCTGCCACCCCATCCCGTCCTTGCCACCCCATTCCTTATGCGACACCCCATCCCGTCCTTGCCACCCCATTCCTTATGCGACACCCCATCCCGTCCCTGCCGCCCCATCCCGTCCCTGCCACCCTATTCCCTATGTGACACCACACCCCCTCCCTGCCACCATGCCCCATCCCTGATGTCCCAAGCCATAGGTGACACCCGCATCCCATCCCAGCACCGCGCTCCCTCCCCGCTACCGCGTCCCATCCCGGGTATCTCACGCCGTGCATGACACCACACCCCATCCTTATCACCGCATCCCATCCCTGCCACCACATCCTATCAGTGACACCAGCTGTCCCCTGCCACCACGTCCATCCCTGTCCCGTGTCCCATTCCCGGCCGCTGCGCTGCTCACCTGGGGATGAGTGCTCGGAGAGCTGGAAGAGCATGGCCGGTGTGGGCCTCCGCCGCCGGATCTGGGGCACAGCGGGGTGTCACCGGCTGGGGACACGCAGCGTGCCCGTCCCCTGCACCCCGGGGCCAAGGGCCCATGCACACGCCTGCACGTGTGTCATGCGTGTCTATGTATGTGCATGCATGTGAGCACGGGTGCTGGCAGGGACCGTGTGGGGCCGTGGCCCCATCCCGGGGTCCCCACGATGTCCCCAGTCCCCTCTAGCCCCTGCCCGGTCCCTCCGTGAGGGCTCTGGGTCCGGCGTGTGCCTGGGACGTCCCCTTGGGCTGGGTACAACAGTGACTGCACCGTCCCCCAGCGTGTCCTGTCCCTTCGGCCCCATCCCTGTCCCCGTCCAGTCCCTTCGGTCCCATCCCTGTCCCTCTCCTGTCCCTTCGGCCCTATCCCTGTCCCTGTCCAGTCCCTTCGGTCCCATCCCTGTCCTTCTCCAGTCCCTTCGGTCCCATCCCTCTCCCTCTCCTGTCCCCTCTGTCCCATCCCTTCCCTCTCCCCCATCCTTGTCCCTATTCTGTCCCCTCTGTCCCATCCCTGCCCCATCCCTGTCCCCCTGCACAACTCTCCCTCAGCGGTTCCGCAGCTCACACAGGTACCTCGGAGCTCCCCAGTCCCGTCCCCGTCTCTCCCTTGTCCCATCCTGTCCCCCCCCATCCAGTCCTGTCCCCTCTGTCCCTCCCGTTCCGTGTCCTGTCCCCTCTATCCCCTCCGATCCCACTTACCCTGCTCTCCCAATCCCGTTCCGTCCTTTCTGTCCCCTCTAATCCCCCCTGTCCTGCTCTCCCGGTCCCTTCCCCTCCCTCCTGTCCCCTCCATCCCTGTCCTGCCCCGTCCGATCCCCCTCGTCCCGCTTTCCCGGTCCCTTCCCTCCCTCCTGCCCCCTCCGATCCCCCAGTCCCATCCCTCCTGTCCCACTCTGCCCCCATCCTCTTTCAAGACCCGGTACCTTGGGGCTCCCTCGTTGCCCCCTCCCCATCCCTCCCGGTCACACCGGGGGTCCCTCGTCACTGCAGCGACCTCGGGGGTGCCGAGGGACTCCCGGGGTGCCCCCATACCCCGCTGTGTCCCCTCACCATCTCCACGGCGCGGGGGTCCAGCTGGCTGGGGGGGGCCGGCACCGAGAACTGGATCTTCTTGCGGTCCTTGGGGTCCATGGTCACCGCTGTCGGGGGGTCTCAGCCACCGGTACCGAGCAGGGAGTTCGGTAGCACCCGGGGCTCCGGTACGGCGAGGACTGAGAGTGGCGGGAGGTGGGGAAAGCAGAGCCGGTGAGGAGGAGGAGGAGGAGGAGGAGGAAGGAGAGGGAGGGAGGACACATCTCCTACCAAGCACTGAATTATTCATCTCCCCCCTCCCGGGGCAGGGGGGCTGAGGCCGAGGTAATGAGCCCTTGGGGAGCCCCTCGGGGGGTTCAGACAAGCTGTGGGGGGACCTTAACCCCTTCCCTGCCAACGGGGTGTCTCCCGATGGGACAGCGATGGGAATGGGACGGGAATAGGTGCTTCCACGTGAGTCCCCATTCCTGGTGCTTCAGTTACCCCACCAAGCTGCAATCAGGGGGCAGGGGCACGGCCATTTACACCCTTGGGTGGGCAGCAGGAAAATCCCCCCCCCCTCGGGCCCAGCCTGCTCTGTTCCACACGGGCCAGGGACACGGCTCAGGCAGGGCTGGGATCTCCCAGGGGCTGGATATCCATGGGGACTTGGGACACCCCGACCGTGCCATTGCACCTCCGCCAGCCACAGCCCCGGCGCACGGGGCGTGCCAGGGCCAGAGGACTCTGCCCTCAGCCGGCCCTGCGCCGTTTTCCTGGTGGAAAATTCCACCAAACCCAAAGTTTCCTCTTGGGAAGGGGAGGTCTCGGCCTCCCAACCCCGGTCCCTCCGTCCCCCCGGGGCACAGCCTCCAGCCCGGCCGCCGCTCGGCACCGGGGGCCGGTGCGGTGCTGCCGGAGGGCACCCGTGGGCGCAGCGCCGGGGCCGGGCGCGGTGGCTCCTGCCCCATCGCGGGGTGTCCTGGCCGGGGGACAAGGCCGGGGCGGTGGCGTTGAGGAAGCCGCTTCCAAGAAGGAACGAGGAAGAGGGAGCCGGGAGCTGGCTCCGGCCCCCGGATCTCCCGGTGCTCCAAGGGCTGCGGGTGGCCGCGGGCCAGCAACCGCTGCTCCAGCAAAATATTTACCCGAGCGGCACCGTGCCACGGAGCAGCCTCCTCCGGCACAGCGTGGCAAAGCCGGCCCTGCACATGGCGCTGCCAACCTCGGGGCAGCGGGGGGGACAAGGCGTGGGGTCCCTCGGTCACCCCCTTGGCCAGGCTGACCCCATGCGATGCTCCGGAGCATCGTCTCCATCCTCATCCCCATCCCGCCATCCCATCGCGGGACCGGGGTCGTTATGGCAACAGGTTCCCAGGCTCCCATCCCGCTGCCGTTCCCGCTCCTGCCGCCTACGAAGACACGGAGCGAGGGGGTGGCCGGGCCCCCTCCCCTCCCCTCCCTGCGCTGCGGCAGCGGCAGCACCCGCAGCCCCCCGGGATCGGCGCACGCCGCCCGCGCCCGCACCCACACAGCCGCGCACCCGCCGGGGCACGTGGGGAACCGCACCGGGCCCGGCACCGGAGCCCTCCCCGTCACGCAGCGCCGGGCCGCGTGTGCCGGGCACGGTCACTCCTTACCCACCGGCTCAGCCCCGTCCATCCCATGGGCACCGGGGCAAGGGCACACCGAAAGCGGGGGGGGGGGGGGTGTGTGTGGGGTGTGCGCCGTGCCCGTGCCCATCCCCGTGCGTCGTGGCGGGGGCTGCGGCAGCGCATCCTCCTGCAGAGACAGTAAAAATAGCAGCAGCAGGTTCAGGACGAGGAGTTCGCTCCTCACCGGTGACAGGAGCCGGAGCCTGCACCCATCGGGGGCAGCAACGGCATCACCGGACTTGTGGGGCCGCGGTGTCAGGGGGGCGGCGGTGGTGATGGAGGGATGGGGTGACAGGGATGAGGTGGCGTAAGGGTGTGGTGATATAAGGATGGGGTGGCAGAGGGGATGGGGTGGCATGGAGTGGGGTGACAGGGATGAGGTGCTGCGGGGATGGGATGGCATAAAGATGAGGTGATATAAGGATGGGGTGACAGGGATGGGGTGGCATGGGGATGGGGTGACAGGGATGAGGTGCTGTGGGGATGGGGTGGCATAAGGATGAGGTGATACAGGGATGGAGTGGCAGAGGGGATGGGGTGACAGGGATGAGGTGCTGTGGGGATGGGGTGGCATAAAGATGAGGTGATATAAGGATGGGGTGGCATGGGGATGGGGTGACAGGGATGGGGTGGCACAGGGGTGGACCATGGTGGGGACAGGGTATACAGTGGATGGAGCATCGTGGTGATAGGGCACCCCAGGGATGGGGCACTGGGACAAACACCCTGGGGATGGAGCACTGTGGGGACAGGGCACTGTGGGGGGACACGGGGGGGACACGGGGGGGACACGAGGTACTGCGGGGCCGGAGAGCAGTGAGGACAAGAAGACACAGAGACATCGATCGTTGGGTCTGAAAGGTGAGTGTCGGGGGGGGGGGGGGGGGGGGCGGAGCCTGTGCACCGGAGGGGGCGGGGCTAAGGGGAAGGGCGAGGCTTAGGGGTGTGGGTCAGTGGGTGCCGGGTCCCCCCTTCAGTGCCCATCACTCCGGGTGTCCCCCCCGAGCCCCCATCGCACCCCAGCCCCCCCCCGGCTGCAGAGGAGGTGCCGGCAATGGGAACACGCGTGGGAACACGCCGGGGGGGGGGGGCGGCAGGGACCTTAACCCCTTCCTTGCTGGTACCCCCCCAGCCACAGGCATGGGGGGCGACCCCCCCCAAATGGGGTTTTTCACTGGGGTGGCTGGGGACGTGGCTACCCCTATGGTGGCACTGGGGGGGGGTCTGGCATCCCCTCTACGCTGTAGGGCTGGGGGCTGCACCCCACCGCAATGGTGACCCTGATGCAAGGAGAGGATGCGTCCCTGTGGTGCTGGCACCACGAGGACGGGGGCCATCAGGGGGCTGTGTCCTCCTGTCCCCCTCCCTCTGGGCCTGGTCCCGGTGCCACCGGCAGATGCCGTTGCCGGTGCTGGCAGGGTCACCGCGGCGCTGGCACAGCCACACGGCGAGCACAGGCCTGGGCACGGGCTCAAGGGCTTTGGCACGGGGTGACCATGGCTGGAGCCATCCCGCTTGGCAGCCACCGGCCACCGGCCCATGCCAAGCCTCACACCCCGGGGTGCTGCCATGGGGGCATCGGGGGGGGGGTCCTGGGACATCACCTTGGGATGCGCTCCCCCATCTGGTTTGGGGGAGTCTGGGCGGTCTGAATAGGTCAAACCATAGCGGGGGGGACGGGGGACGAGGGGGGGGGACAAGCCTGAGACCCCAAGGAAGGAGAGGACGTGGCCACGCGGGGGTCCCTTCTTGCTGGGGGCCGTGCCTCAGTTTACCCACCTGTGGAACCCCAGCTCTATCCCCATGCACCCCTTCCCTAAGCATCTGTGACCTCAGAGGACCACAACGCCCACCGCAGTGCCCCCACAGCAGGGTGGGCTGTACCGGGGGGGGTCCCGTCCCTTTTGCCCCCCATCCCCATCAGTGCCACCCTCCCGGGGGGGGGGGCCCGGCCGCCAGCACAGAGCAGTTTGGCGGCCTCCATTCCCAGAAGAAAGACTAAAGTTAAAACATCTGTTAATTTATAAACCAATTTAACCATGACTGGTTAATAAATAGGAACCAGCTGCCACCCCCCCCCACACCCCCCCCCCCATGCTGCCTGGGCCAGGGGATGCGCAGCCGGACGCACCCCCCCCCTCTCCCCACAGCCCCCCCGGGTCGATGTCACTTGTCCCAGTTGGGGTGTCACTGAGGACCACCCCCCCCAAGGGGTGTTGGGGGGAGCACGTGGGGAGGGTGGGATGGGGACATGGAGGGGGTCCTGGGTGGGTGGGGTGTGCGTGTGTGTGCACGTGTGTGTGCACGTACATGTATGTGCTAGGTATGTGCATGTGCGTTCATCCATGTGTGTGTGCATCCATGTGTGTGTGCATCCATGTGTGTGTGCATCCATGTGTGTGCATCCATGTGTGTGTGCATCCATGTGTGTGTGCATCCATGTGTGTGTGCATCCATGTGTGTGCATCCATGTGTGTGTGCATCCATGTGTGTGCATCCATGTGTGTGTGCATCCATGTGTGTGCATCCATGTGTGTGTGCATCCATGTGTGTGCATCCATGTGTGTGTGCATCCATGTGTGTGTGCATCCATGTGTGTGTGCATCCATGTGTGCGCATCCATGTGTGTGTGCATCCATGTGTGCGCATCCATGTGTGTGTGCATCCATGTGTGTGCATCCATGTGTGTGTGCATCCATGTGTGTGTGCATCCATGTGTGTGCATCCATGTGTGTGTGCATCCATGTGTGTGTGCATCCATGTGTGCGTGCATCCATGTGTGTGTGCATCCATGTGTGTGTGCATCCATGTGTGTGCATCCATGTGTGTGTGCATCCATGTGTGTGTGCATCCATGTGTGCGTGCATCCATGTGTGTGCATCCATGTGTGTGTGCATCCATGTGTGTGTGCTTGCATGCGTGTGCCAGGGATGTGCATGTGTGTGTGTGCACGTACATGTATGTGCTAGGTATGTGCATGCATCCATGTGTGTGTGCATCCATGTGTGTGTGCATCCATGTGTGCATGCATCCATGTGTGTGTGTGTCCATGTGTGTGTGCTTGCATGCATGTGCCAGGGATGTGCATGTGTGTGTGCATGTGTGTGTGCACGTACATGTATGTGCTAGGTATGTGCATGCATCCATGTGTGTTTGCATCCATGCGTGTGCATCCATGTGTGTGTGCTTGCATGCATGTGCCAGGGATGTGCATGTGTGTGTGTGTGCATGTGTGTGTGCATGTACATGTATGTGCTAGGTATGTGCATGTGTGTGCATCCATGTGTGTGTGCATCCATGTGTGTGTGCTTGCATGCATGTGCCAGGGATGTGCATGTGTGTGTGTGTGTGCATGTGTGCGTGCGTGTACATGTATGTGCTATGTATGTGCATGTGCATGCATCCATGTGTGTGTGCATCCATGTGTGTGTGCTTCCATGTGTGTGTGCTTCCATGTGTGTGTGTTTGCATGCATGTGCCAGGGATGTGCATGTGTGTGTGCATGTGTGTGTGCATGTACATGCATGTCTTAGATGCGTGCTTGTGCCTGCATCCATGTGTGTGTGCACAGGAGTGCGTGTGTGTGCTTGCATGCATGTGCCAGGGATGTGCATGTGTGTGTGCATGTGTGTGTGCATGTGTGTGTGCATGTACATGCATGCGTTAGATGCGTGCTTGTGCCTGCATCCATGTGCGTGTGCACAGGAGTGCGTGTGTGTGCTTGCGTGTATGTGCCAGGGACGTTCATTGCGTGCATCCCTATGCACATGCATGTGTATGTGTGCACAGGAGGGGGCATGTATGTGCATGTGTGTGTGTGTGTGCAGGACGCGTGTGCATGCGTGCGCACAGCCCCGGTGCGTGTCCATCAGTGGGTCTGGGTGCCAAGCCTGGACGTGGGGGGCTGCTGTTCCTATGGGGCTGGGAACAAGGGAGCATCCCCACTGCACATGGAGCCGGCATGGATGTGGATGGAGACAGGCCCAGGCCAGGCACTGTGCCCAGGGATGACCGCAGCAATGGGGCCGGCTTGTGGGGTCCCTACTCCTGCCCCCCAACACCCCCCCCCTTACACCATCCCCCCCCATCCCCGCTCCCCCTCGGCCGCGCGCCCCGACACGTGTCGCAATAGTAATGTAATTTGTACGTTAACAATGGGCAGCTTGAGGTTTATATTTAATTACACCGTTTGCACCAACCTGAACTCACCCTTATTCATCAATAATGCATGGGCTTGTGTTTAGCGCTGCTTAATTAATCTGTGCTTACGACAATTAAAGGCTTGCAAAATCCCCAAAGGTGGCAGCGGGGAGCGGCTGCGCCGTGCTCGTGGTGATGGTGATGGCGATGCTGTGCTCGTGGTGATGGCGATGCTGTGCTCGTGGTGATGGTGATGGTGTGCTTGTGGTGATGGTGATGGCGATGCTGTGTTCGTGGTGATGGTGATGCTGTGCTCGTGGTGGTGGTGATGGTGTGCTTGTGGTGATGGTGATGGTGATGCTGTGCTCGTGGTGATGGTGATGGCGTGCTTGTGGTGGTGGTGATGGTGTGCTTGTGGTGGTGGTGGTGGTGATGGTGTGCTCGTGGTGGTGGTGGTGGTGATGGTGTGGTCGTGGTGATGGCGATGGCGATGCTGTGCTCGTGGTGATGTGATGGCGTGCTTGTGGTGGTGGTGATGGTGTGCTCGTGGTGATGGCAATGGCGATGCTGTGCTCGTGGTGGTGGCGATGGCGATGCTGTGCTCGTGGTGATGATGATGGTGTGGTCATGGTGGTGGTGATGGTGTGGTTGTGGTGATGGCGATGCTGTGCTCGTGGTGGTGGTGATGGTGTGGTCGTGGTGGTGGTGATGGTGTGGTCATGGTGGTGGTGATGCTGTGCTCGCGGTGGTGGTGATGGTGTGGTCACGGTGGTGGTGATGGTGTGGTCATGGTGGTGGTGATGCTGCGCTCGCGGTGGTGGTGATGGTGTGGTCATGGTGGTGGTGATGCTGTGGTCGCGGTGGTGGTGATGGTGTGGTTGTGGTGATGGCGATGCTGTGCCCATGGTGGTGGCGATGATGTGCTCATGGTGGTGGTGATGCTGTTCTCGTGGTGGTGGCGATGGTGTGGTCATGGTAGTGCTGGTGATGGTGTGGTCGTGGTGGTGGTGATGATGTGCTCATGCAGAGCAGAGTGACCCTCATGAGTGACCTCAACACCCGCATCCTCGGGGGTGCCCCCCATACCACAAGTGGCCACTCACCTCCTACCCAACCGGTGAGCCCTGCGGTGAGGACCCTGCCTCAGTTTCCCCATGAGGACACAGCAACCATCAGCAACAGCCCCCCTTTCCTCCTCCCCATTGCTTTCTGCTTCGTTTTCCCTTTCCCCTGCCTATTGTCCGTGCCCTCTCCCACTGGGGCGCGCCGGGGCCAGTGCTCCCGGTGCTCCCGGTGCTCCCGGTGCTCCCGGTGCTCGCGGTGCTCGCGGTGCTCCCGGGGCCAGGCCGTGCCACACCGGCTCTGTGCCTTTAAGCGCGGCACCGCGGCTGTCCCGGATCAGCCCGAGCGCCTATTAAAATTTTATGCGAAGTGTAAATGGGCCAAGTCTCCAGCTTCCCGCTCCCTCCGAATGATTTATTACTCGCAAATACCACAGAACTAATTAGTATAGTAATTAATTAATACGAATTTGCATATTTGCATGTGCAATTAGTGCAGTGGAGTGATTACTCTGAAAATGAGAAGTTGGGCTTGTCAGATGGTAGTGTGAACTGGAGTGGAAAAGCCTCGTGCAAATGAACCTGGGCGGCGATGGTGGCGATGGTGGCGATGGTGGCGACGGTGGGCACGCGGCGGCACGCGGTGCCTGCGGCCCCCGGAGGGTGCGAGGCCCCACACATGGGGGGCTCAGCCCCAGGGACCCCCATCAGCCCTGGCCTGGCCCTGGTCCCCACCATAGGGACCAGCTCCATCCCTCGGCCATCTCCATGGCGACTCGCTGTGCCAGGCGCATCGCCATGGCAACGGGCTGGGCCACGCATCCTCGCCATGGCGACTGTCGTCATTGGCGCCCTGTCACCATGGAGACTCCCCCCTCCTGCTCCCCAAATCCTCTCCATGCCCCTCTTTCCCCATCGATGGCGCAGGGTGCTGATGAGCCCCAAAGTCACTCGGGATGCGGGATGGGGGTCCTCAATATCCCCAGGGCACCCTGAGATAGGGGCAAGGACCCCAGGGTGCTGGGTGATGAGGGTCCCCCATTGCCATGGGGCTGGCAGGACGAGCTGAGCCCCACGCTGAGCCCCACACCGAGCCCCACACCGAGCCCCATGACGGCAGCACCCGGCTGGATCAGGTCCCCAGGACCAGTGGCCCAAGGCCTGCTCAGGATGGGGGTCCAGCACCCCCAGCCCCACAATCTGAATCCTGCCCTTCGCCTTTGTCACCGGCGCCCCTCCAGCAGCCCCTCGCCCGTGGCCTCGTGCCCACCTGCCCTGCTGAGGCCTGATGCCACTCAGTGCATCCCTGCGAGGGTTTGGGGACACCAACACGATGGAGGCAGCCCCCCCCCCCCCACTGATCCCCCCACATCCCCCCCCCACATCCCCCCCACAATGTGCCATCTGCCGCGGGGGGGCCGGTGCCAGTCGTGCTCCTTCAGTCACACCGTGCCCACGCCGGCGGCACCGTGGGGCTGTAAACCCACCCCTGCTCCCCCATTGACCCGGCCTGGGTGGGGATGCTGCGCTCACACTGGGGCTCCTGAGGCCTTGTGATGTCACAGGGCAGCGGTTGTGATGTCATAGCCCGCTGTGACCTCACCGTTGGGGCCTTGTTACCTCACCAGCAGCCAGTTGTGCTGGTGGCACAATGGTGACCTCCCCCCCCACCCCATTGCAGCCCCTCCATTGTCCCCAAGGAGCACCTGCCCCTGGCAGGGTGACCCCTGGGTGCTGAAGGAGCAGGAGGGGAGATGCACAAGCGCCCTGGGGCCATCCCTGTGCCCTCACCGGGACCCTCCATCCCCAGCCCCACGCCGGAGCCCGGTGGGCGATGGCTCCAGCAGTTTCCCACTGAACAATTCCCCATCTAATTTATCCGATGAACAGCTCGTGCCTTAAAACCCGCTTGGCCAGGCCTCGGTTCTAGGGGCAGGGGTTGATGCTCCTTCCCCTCCCTCTGTGCCTCAGTTTCCCTCCACCACCAACCTTCCCCCTGCCACCCCCCCATCCCACCCCATCCCACCCATGACCTCGCTGGTTCCTATTGAAAAGCCCTTTAGGAACCAGCAGGGCACCCACAACCCCATCCCCATCCCACAGAGACCCCCAACCACACCTGGACCCCTGCTCACCAGGGATGAGTCCTATGGGGGGGGGTGGTGGTGGTGGTGGTGGGGGGGGTGATGCTCCATGGACAGGGATGGGGACGGCCTCAGCTCCCGCTCCCTCCGCTCTCCTCCCCTCGCTGCCATTCCCGGCGGTGGCTCCGCCGCACGTTCTCGCATCCATCTCTCCCCAGCTTTCACCTCCCAGAAATATTGCAGCGCGGAGCCGGCTCCATCTGGCACCGCGGCCCCCGCCTCCCCCCCGCCGCCGCTCGCACCGCACTCGGGCCCTGCACGGCTCAGACCCGCCGCGGGGAGGGGGGAACGGGGACCGCACGGTGCGGGGGGACGGGACGGGATCCGGAGCGGGTGCTCCCAGTCCCACGGCCGCGGTGCGGGGCTCTGGGCTCACCCCGGGGATGTGGTCCCCATGCGGGGGGTGCCCAGCGGGGTCCCAGCACCCTGCTCCTGTCCGTCCGGATGCTACGTGTCCACCACCCCCCCCCCCCCGCCCGGCACCCACCTCCTGGATGGAGCTGTTCCAGGCAGGATCCCCATCCCCATTCGTCCATCGCCTTCCTGCTGGAGGGAGGGGAAGGAGCACGGAGGATGAGTTTTGGAGGAGGAAAGAGCTTCCTGCACCAGCCAAACGCCGGGCAGCGAGACCCAGGGGACCTGGCTGGGGTGGGCAGAGTCCAGAGGCGGCGGTGCCGGGAAAGCCGGTTCCTGGACATGGGAACCAGCAGCAGGATGGGGACCGGAGCCCCAGGGTCACCCAGCCCCGACCTCCTGGAGCAGGAGGGCCCCCCCGACCTTCCCCTGCACCCAAAGCATCAGCCGCCATCCCTGCTGCCCTCATCCTGGGTTCACCCCAACCTCACTGCCCCATTGAATGGGACCCCCATTCCTCACCCGGGCTGAACCCGCCTCCCAAAAGCACCCAGACACCAGGATGGGGCTGGTGCCATCACCAGCCACGGCTGAGGGAATGGCACAGGGATGGCACCGAGCGCCCCACTCCTGCCCACCCCGCGGGCTGTGTCCCGGCACAAGGCTCTGGTTTGGGTTTCCATCTCCCCCCCTCTCCCCTTTCATCTCCTCTCCCCGTTTCATGTCTCCACTTTCTTCTCCCTCCAAGCGCTGTGAATGCTGATGAGCCTCACACCGGCGCCCACCCTCACCGCTCTGCTCCCCGGCTGCTAATTAGGCTGGAATGGATGCACTGGGCCAGGGGGTTGTGGCTTCCCCTTGTCCCCATCCCTGTCCCCGCAGAGGCCAGCACAGGCATTTCAGCCTGGGGCAGCCCCATGTACCAGGAACCGTGGCACCATCAGCTTGGCTGCACTGATGCCAGGGTGCAGCCATGCCAGGGGAAGCCGAGGGCAGCGTGGTAGGGACTTACCCAGAGTGGTACCCGTCACTGGTGGACACCGGCTGGGCTCCTGGGGCACGGCGATGCCCACCTGGCACCCGGCAGCCAAATGAAGATGGCAACAACAGCGGGAGGTGATCAGGGCTGCGATGTGCAGGGAGGGTGCTCAGGTTTTGGTGCCCTGGCACGGCACCGGCACCGGCACCGGCATGGCTGGGGTGGGCTCTGCCTCCCCACAGGCCGGCTCCAGCTCCAGTGCCATCTGCTCGGCCGCAGCCATGAGTGACAGGAGGGTTTTGGGGGGGGACGCCAGTGGAGGCCCCTCTGTCACGTGCCAGCACCGGCACCTGCACTGGGGGAGTGGGTGATGCCGACGCCGCTGGCACACACCCGGCACCGCCAGCCCTTTGTCTGCACGTGGGCACGGCCCTGGACGCCACCGACACCGCGGGCACCATGACCACGCCATGGCTGTGCCACCCTCGCCTGCAGTGCATGGCCGGCACGTGCCACGTGGCACCCGCTGCCCTGGGTCCTGCTTCCCTGGGCTTGTGGGGACAGAGGGATCCAGGACACGGAGACATCCCGCAGCCAGGAGCAGGGCACCGGGTGATGGGATCCAGCTCTCAGGGACACAACACACCCGTAAGGGGTTCCTTGGCCCTGGTGCTGCGCACCGAAACAGCAGTGGTGATTTCTGGTTGCGCACACGCCGCGGTGGGGACAGACTGGGAGGCCAGGGGGTGACAGGGCACTGCCAGGCTGGTGAGGAGGCACCCAGCACACAAAGGCCTCACCGGCTGCACCATGGCATGGCCAGGCCTCCACCATGGCCACCGCGAGACCTGTGTCAATGGGGGGCACGGGCACCGTGCGCATCGGGGAGGCCGTGCTTGTGCAAGTGTGTGCACGTGTGCACGTGTTTGTGTGCGCACGGAGGAGCGTGATGGAGGTCTGTGCCGTGGGGCTGCAGGGAGAGGCTGGCACGACCATGCGGCCGAGGGGATGTAGGGCAGCAGGCAGAGGCTGTGTGCCACCCACCAGTCTGGTGACCCATAGCCCCGCACCTACCAGCGCTGCCCACACCCGCACCCACAGCCCCCTTCCTGCACCGCACCGGGCACGGCCACCACCACCGCCACGTCCCCATCCACAGCCTCCTGCCCGCACCAGGCCCTCACCACCGCAGCCATCCCCGGCTCGGCTGGTGGCTGAGGGTGGGGATGGAGCCGCAGATGCCAGCTCCCACCGAGGGTCCCCACGGCGGCTCCCCCCTCGCCCCGGTGTCCGCCGGCTGCCCCTAACACGCTCGGGATAGCCGGTTTCCCCACCGCCCTGGTGCTGGCTCCATTGTTCCTGCCGGCCCCGCCATCGCCTGCATCTCGCCCGGGTCCCATTTTGCAGCGTGTAGGCAGAGCTGGAGATTTGGAAAAGGGTTTTTTTTTTTTGTTTTTTTTTTTTTTTTTCTTTTCCCTTTTCCCTGGGTTTTTTTTTTGGAGTACAGAGTGACAGATGGCGAGTCCTCCTTCCCCAGAGAGACAAATCTCCCTGAATGCAAGCGCATGTCAATCATTAGCTCTCATGTGATAGCTCTCGCGCATGACGTGCCAACCATATGGCACTGGCAGCAGAGCTGGTACCCCCTTTGCTGGGTAGAGATGCCACTCTCGCCTCCTTTTGGATAGAGGACTGCAGGAGGCTGGAGCACCTCAAGGAGCCGCGTCCCGGTCCCAGAAGATGCTGGGAACAATGAAATAAGAATTCCTGCGGTCCGCCCGAAGGTGAGTTATGTAAAGAAGTGGAGGGCTGGGAGGGCAGCGGAGGAAACTTGAATGGAGAAAAGGCAACTTCCATGTTGATTTGGTTTCTCCGCCGCGTCTCGCCCTTTTTTCACCCGGCTTTCGTTCTCCCCCGGCCCTCGCTTCTCCCGTTCCCCACCGATGGGGTTTTCCCTCTCCCCCCGGGAGCGACCTCCCCCCCCCCCCTTAGGGAGGGGTTGTTGGGGTTTGGGGTTCGCCGCCCCCCACCCCGCTTTCACCCCCCCCCACCCGCGGCTGGGCGCGCCCGGGGCGGCGCGGTCCCGGCGGGACGGAGCGGGCAGCGTTGGCCGAGCGGCATCAACGAAATCAGCGCGGAGCCGCCGCGCCGCCGCCCCCGGGGGCTCCGACCTGGCCGAGCCCCCCCTCCCCGCTCCCCCGCCAAGCCCCCGGCCCCCGCCCCGGGCGGTGCCCTCCCCCCCACCCCGGCCCCGGCCCCGCCGCCCCGGCCGGCACCGGGGGCGGCCCCGGTAGCGCCGCCGCCCGGGACCCCCCGCGCTGCCCCCGGGAAGAAAGGGAGGGGGGGGCTCGGCCGCCGCCGCCCCCGCCGCCCCCCGCCGGTTGATGCCGCCGCATTTCCCGGGCCGCGCTCCGGTGGCCGGGGAGCCCCGGGGCTACGGGGCCCCGGGCGGGGCTGACGGGGCTGGAGAGGGGGGGGGGGGGGCAATGGGGGGCAGAGGGGAGGGGGCGGCAGCGGCTGCGCCTCGACCCCCCCCCGGCCCCGGACGTCGGTGGCGGAGCCGCGGCTGAGGCCGCTCCGCGGCCGCGGAGGGGAAAAGTTGGAGGCGTCAAAGAGGGGCCGGTGGCACCGGGCCCGGGCCGCGGACCACCGGGGCGAGGTGCGGGAGGGGGCAGCGACAGGGTCGAGGCCGGGTGGGGGCCGCCGCGGCGGGCGCAGGAGCGGGGCAGCCGGGCGGCGGCCGAGGGGAGCCCGGAGGAGGGTGGAAGCGGTGTCGGGGGGGGCCGCACGGCCGAGCCCCGAGGGAGTCCCGGTGCCCCGGTGCGGGTCGGCCGGTGCGGGAGGCGGCGGCGGGCGGCCCCGCGCTTCATTCGTTATCGGCGGCCGGGGAGCGGCGGGGATGGGGATGGGGATTGGGGGGGGGGGGGGCGGGTGGGTGGGGGGCCGGGGTGGGGGGCGGCGGGCAGCCGGTAACGCCTGGCTCTTTGCCCCCGTTGCAGCCACGATGCTGACGCGACTTTTCAGCGAGCCCAGCCTGGTCCCCGAGGTCCCGAAATTCGGCGGCTGGGCCGAGGAGTGCGAGGACGATGCCCGCAGCGAGAAGGAGGAGCGGGCGGGGAAGGGCTGCGTCCTCCCCGAGGAGCCGCCCGAGGGGGAGAGCAAGGAGGAAGGGGAGCTAGGCGGGGACGAGGAGGAGGAGGAGGAGGAGGAGGAAGGTTTGGAGGAGGCGGAGGGCGAGCGGCCCAAGAAGCGCGGCCCCAAGAAGCGCAAGATGACCAAGGCGCGTCTGGAACGCTCCAAGCTGCGGCGGCAGAAGGCGAACGCTCGGGAGAGGAACCGAATGCACGACCTGAACGCGGCCCTGGACAACCTGCGGAAGGTTGTGCCCTGCTACTCCAAAACCCAAAAGCTCTCCAAAATCGAGACCCTCCGCTTAGCCAAGAACTACATCTGGGCTCTGTCTGAGATCCTTCGCTCGGGCAAGCGGCCCGACCTGGTCTCCTACGTGCAGACTCTGTGCAAGGGGCTCTCGCAACCCACCACCAACCTGGTGGCCGGGTGCCTGCAGCTCAATTCCCGCAACTTCCTAACGGAGCAGGGCCCCGAGGGCGGCCGGTTCCACGGCCCCAGCGCCTCCTTCGCCGTGCACCCTTACCCTTACCCCTGCTCGCGGCTGGCCGCGGCGCAGTGCCCGCCCGCCGCCGGTCCCGGTGCCCACGGGCTGCGGACACACGGCTACTGCGCCTCCGCCTATGAAAGCCTCTACGGGAACGCGTCCCCCGACTACAACAGCTCGGAGTACGACGGCGGGCTCAGCCCCCCGCTCTGCATCAACGGCAACTTCTCCCTCAAGCAGGACTCTTCCTCCCCCGACCACGAGAAAAGCTACCACTACTCTATGCACTACTCGGCGCTGCCCGGCTCCCGGCCCGCCGGCCACAACCTGGTCTTCGGCTCCACGGGGGTACGCGGGGGGGTCCACTCCGAGAACATCTTCCCCTACGACATGCACCTCCCGCACGAGCGGGGCCCCATGTACGAGGAGCTCAACGCCTTCTTCCACAACTGACCCCCAACCCCCCCCGGTGATAGCGGGGAACCAACCCACCCCCCCCGGAATGATTTGGGGGGGGGGGGGGGCGGGTAGGAGGCAACGGCGGCGGCCCCCGCGGAGCGGCCCCCGGGGCTCCTCCGTGGGCTTTGGTGCAATACGGGGACCGGGACCCCGCGCCCCGCGGGGACAAAGTGCTTTTTTGGGAGGATTTCCCCTTTTCCTTCTATTCTTGCTCTTATCTACCCGTTAGTTACATGATCAGTGTTATTTATTGAGTCAAACTACCACTAGCCAGTCAGTTCAGTAATTATTGAGTTAGTGAGCGACTTCTTTATTCAGGTAAATCCTTTTTGATTTCAAGAATTCAGTTAAATTACTATTTATTACGTTGAATTCTTACTTACTAAGTTAATGAATTAACAAGTTAAATTATTATTTCTTAAGTTAAATTATTATTTCTTAACTCGAAGAATTTTTTCTTTGCTTAAATGGCTATTTATTTGGTCATATTATGATTTACTTGATTTATTATTTACGTAGTTAAACGATTACATTTATTATTATTATTACTATTATTATTACTATTATTATTGCTATTATTATTATTATTAATTTCCCGGAGGGGAGGCCCCCAGCGCTGCCCCGGCCTCCCCCGTTCACCCTCCGGAGCCCCCCCGGGCTCCCCCCTTCGGCCCTTTGGCTCGAGCCGCGTCGTTTCCTTCTGAATTCGTTTTCATTTCATTTGAGCTCGATCTTTTTCCTCCCTTTTCCCCCTCATTTTGGGCCGTTCTCCCCCCCCTCCTCCACTGCCGCCACCCCCCCCCCGCCCCTAAAACACAACACACACATTACCCCCCCCCCCCCCCCGGTATTGGACACCCGCGGGAGCGAGAGGAGCCGCGCTGCGGCGCGGAGCGCAACTTTCCGAAGCAATAAAGAGGCGAAGGGAGGAACCCACATTTCTATCTATGCAAGCGGGCCCGGCCCGGCGGACGCTCAGAGATGCACTTTGCTTTGGGGGGGCCCCGGCCCCGCTCCCCACCCCGGGAGCTCCTCTCGCAGCGCGTGTGTCAGGACGTTTTCTACCTGTTTTCAAAAACTTGAAACGGAAAATGACAAAAAAAAAAAAAAAGGAAAAAAAAAAAACTAAAAAAAAAAGAGGAAAAGACAAAAAAAAATGGGGAAAAAAAAAGAGGAAAAATAATAATAATCATCATGAAAAAAAAATGAAGCGACACCCCCCCCCCAGCCCCGCGGAGCACCCCGGTTCTATGCAAGCGGGGCTCCGGGAGGGGAGGGGGGAAGCGGGACTGAGCCCTCCCCCCCCCACCTCCGCGGCACCCGCCCCGGCTCCGTGTTTCGCTCCGCTCCAGTTTGCCGCATTCCTCCGGTTGGAGCGACCGGAAGGCCGAGAAACGGCTTTGATTTTCCTTCTTTCTTTCTTTTTTTTGTCTTCTTTTATCGATCTTGGTTTTTTTTTTGGGGGGGGGTGGTTTTCTTATTGGACCCTACCCGCACCCCCTTCGAGAAACCAGCATTTAATAGAGCCCAGGGAGGAGGAGGAGGAGGATTTCTGAGAAAACGTTTTCGAAACGAAAAAAAAAAACGGAAAAGAAAACGGAAAAAAAAAAGAGAAAAATCTGAAAACCAAAAAAAAAAACAAAAAGTTTTGCAAAAAAAGAAAAAAAGGGAAAAAAAAGAAACAAAAAAAGAAAAGCAAAACGAACCCACCACAAACCGTGTAGCAAAGGGGACCCGCCTGCCCGACACCAGAAGTGCTTTCGTGTTTCTGTTCCGTTTCATTCGATTAATAAATATTTATGGCCAACGATATGCAAGACACCCCCCCAACCCCCGCGCCGGGAGCCGCGGACACTGCCGGGGAACCGGGGACCGGGCTGTGGGGGGGGCCCGGCCTTTCTGCATGCACCGGCCCCACCGCAGCCCGGTCCTCGCCGGGGCGGCCCCGCCAGGACTCTCCGGCCGTAACGAGCCCGCCTCCGCCGGGGCGATTCGCGGCGAACCCTGTAATTACCGAGCGTCCTTCGACGGCGATTAATAAATACTCAATGTTAACTCCGCCGCCTTCGCCGCTTTCCTTCCTCACCGGGCACCGGGGGCACCGGCCCGACCCCCTCCGCCGTGCCCCCGGTGCCTCCGCCGCTCCCACCGCCCCGAGTGCGCGGCCGTCGGTGGGGCGGCGCTGATATAACGCGGCGCTGCCCCATGGGTGTCCCCCCCCGGGACCGGGGGAGGCGGTGTCCCGTCCCCCCCACCACCTCCCCGCCAACAAAGGCACCGGGATCTGGAGCCGCGGCCCGGCTCGGTCCCGGTCCGCAGCCAGCGGCCGTGACACGGCTCCGGTCCCCCGGGAGATGGAGCTTGGAGAGTGATGCCCGGAGCTGGCACCGGGCCGCGGTGCTGGTGGCTTCGGCGGCGGCGGCGGCGGCCAAGGCCGGGTTCTTCTGTGGCGGCCCCGGTACCTGGTCGGCTCCCGGTGCCGGTGCCCGATGGAGCCCCGAGGGAACCCCGCTGCGGTGCCAGGTCCCGGTGCCGGTGCCCGACGGAGCCCGGGCGCGGAGCCGGTGCCCGGTGCGGAGCTGTCCGCTGCGGCGGTGCTGAACGAGTGCCTGGGCCCCGCCGCCTCCCCAGCTCCGTTTACCGTGCGTGCCACCGGGGCTCATCACCCCCCGACGGCCCCGCTTTCCTCCCGGTCCCACAGACCCGCAGGTTTTGGGGCAGATTTGGGGTCGGGCCGGGACTCGCCTCCAGCGCGGCCAGGCCCGGGGCCGGCACCGCCGGGGCTGGAAACGGGGAACGGCTCCAGTGCGGCCCCGACGTGCTGGGGAAGGGAGAGGCGAGGCACCGGGCCCAGGCAGATGAGCGGGTTCAACCGGCCCCGACCGAGCCGCTGCCCCCGGGGCTCTCCGAGCCCCGAGGACCGGTTCCCGGTGGTCGCCGCTCCCCGTGGAGGAGCGGAGCCTCTTCCGACGGCACCGGGAAGGGCCTCGCTTCTCCGGTGGAACGAGCCCCAAGGCCGTGGCGGGGGCGACGGGCAGGGAGATCGAGGCCCTTCTCCCGTCACCCGCCGGCGGCGGCACCGGGGCCGCGGCCCAGAGCTGCGGCGGCGAAGGGTGGCTGCCCCGGCGGAGGGGAGCGGATGGAGCGAGGGGATGCGGGAACCCGCCCGGTGCTCCGGCATGGCCCCGCAATGCGGCCCCGCGCTCGGTGCACGGCCCCGATGCAAAGCTCCGGTGCACGGCTCCGGTACAAGGCTTCGGTGCCCGGTTCCGGTGCTGAGCGGAGGCCGCCAGCGGCTCCCGAGGCGGGAGGTCGGGAGCTGCCGCCGCAACCCACGGGGCTCCGCATAATGGTGGGATCAAAACCCCGTCGGGGCGGGGGGGGGGGGGTGGTGGTGGTGATGTTACCGGGGGACCCCGCACTGCTTGACGGGGGGACGGGAGAGGGGCCAGCAGCGGCGGGGACCCCGCAGAGGCGGCTCTCGGGGCTCAGCGCCGTTATTCCAAGGCAGGATGAGATGGGGGTGGATTCCCCCCCCTTCCAGTTACCCCCAGTGCCCCCGGTGCCCGCGTCCCTTTCCCTCTCCCTGCGCGGAGGAGCGCGGCAGGGGCGCGGGGCCAGCGCCAGCTCCGGGTCGCCGCTGCCACCGGCGAGTGCCAGCCGGAGAGGAGAGGGGGGGGGAAGGAGGAGTCATTGCTTCAGTTTAAATTTCATGGCATCTGTTCATTATTATACAGTGCGGATTTTTATATGGACAGCTAAATTAAAGACAGATTTCTGCCAAAATTGCAGCTACCATAAAAAAACCCGGAGGCTCCCGGCGCTGGGCGATCGCCGGCGCTGCGGAGGAGGCTCCTTTTCGGGGGCTGCCCGGGGGTCGGGGGTAAGGGGTCGGGATGAGGATGGGGGGTGCTGCCCCTGGCTCCGTACCATGGGGACACCGGGATCCCGGCCGGTTGGAGAGGGAAGGGTGAGGGGGGGGGGGGGGGTCCCCGAAGCCGCGGCCGGGGCTGGCAGCGGTCCCCGCCGCACCGGGGGGCTGCCGAGCCGCCCCCTCCCCCGCCCGGCCTGCCAGGCTCCATCGCAGAGGAGTTAAAACAAGGACATCTGTGCCTGGAATCGTTGCGAGGCTCCAAACCTGCCAACGCCTGCTGGCACCGGCCGCCGGCAAAGCCGCTTCTCCGGAATGCGGCACCGCCGGCACCGCCGCCCCGGCCCTCGCATCCCCAGCCCCGCAGCACGGCCCGGAACGGGGGGCTCGGCCCGGATGGGTTGGGGGGGGGGGGGGGGATGCTCAGCCCCCCATGGGGTTGTGGGTGCAGCCCCCCCAAGGCAGTGTCCCCACCGTGTCCCTGTGCTCCGTGGCGTGGCCGTACCTCGGTTGTGTCCTCTCCTGCCCCGTCTTTACCCCCTGCCCCACCGGGGGTTCTGTTCCTATCCCCACAGCCGGGCAGTGGCCGTGGGAGATGCCCTGGGGGTCCCCTAGGACCTAGGATGGGATGGGAGGCGGGCGAGTGGTACCCAGGGGAAGGGGTCACCCAGGGCTGGGGGCATCCGGGATCCCAGAGCCCTTTGGAAAGGGAGGAACCTGTCCCGTGTCCCTCCCCCAGCCCTGCCCAGGGAGAAAAGGGGCAAACCCCACACAGGGGCAGTGGGAAAGGCTGGTTCCAGTGGGAAATGCAGGGCCAGCACTGGCTAGGAGCAGTGGAGAGCAGGTGGTGCCCACCTGAGCACCCTGAGACAGCCCCTTCCCTTCCCTTCCCTTCCCTTCCCTTCCCTTCCCTTCCCTTCCCTTCCCTTCCCTTCCCTTCCCTTCCCTTCCCTTCCCTTCCCTTCCCTTCCCCTTTCCCTGTGACCCCCATCCTGGGCTCCAGCCCCATCCCCGCAGCCCCCCGCAGCCCCGGGCCGGGGGCTCCCCTCTGTGACCCCCTAACTCGGTGCCCCCAGGCCCGGGCCCTGCCTGGGCTCCTTCTCCCCCCGCTCAGTGCCAGGCGGTGGCTCGGTTCATATGGGAAATGTCCATTTTGTTGCTACTTAAAAGCTGATTTACGGCGGCTGCATCCCAGCCCTGCCTTGGCCTGTGTTCATCCCATAATCTGCCCATTTCTCTTGGCAGCTCCGGCTCGACTGGGCTCGCTGGAGGTCTGTGCCGGGCAGCAGGAGCACCAGGCCCCCTCCCGTGGCCCCAGCCCCTGGATCCCATCTGCTTTGGGTGGATCCTGACAGCTCCGAGCACCGGCGATGCCTCTGGTGTGCAGTGGTGGGATGGAGGGGACCCAACACCCCCAAAACACCTGCCTGGGGCCGTGGTGCTGGAGGGGACATGGGAAGGGGATGGGGACATGATACTGCACAGATAGGACCCCCATTCCATCCATCTCTGCTCTGAGATGGGGATGAGGGGATCCATCCACCCATCCACCCACCCATCCATCCATCCATCCATCCATCCATCCATCCATCCATCCATCCATCCATCCATCCATCCATCCGTCCTCTGTGCCCAGGCAGAGCAACCAGAGCAGGGGCACAGTGGCAGGTCCCAGCCCTGTGTCCGCCAGCGGCTTGGAGCATCATCCCGCCTGTCCCATCCCTCCTCTGCCTGCTCCTAATGAAACTGTTCCCGCCTGAAGACGTTCAATGTGATTGAAAGCCAAACCTTTGGAATCATCACACTGACCCAGCATCCGCTTCCCTGGAGTCATTGCAGCCTCTTCCAGGTTAGTGCCGGGCTGGATTGCGCCATAATCCCGGCAAAGCAAACAAGTTCAGAGCAAAAACTAATTACATTTAGAGCAGCTGTGATAATAATCCTAATTCCACCCCATTTGGTGCCTAAAATCCGGTGATCCAGCAGCGAATGGGGGTGGCCGTGACCAGCACCCACGCCTGGGTCACCTCAGAGCTTTGGGGGGTCCCTTTGGCGCTGTGGTCCCACGGGGGGTCCCTGCCTTTGCCCTCCTCATGGCCCTACCCGACCCCATCGCCCCTCACCGGGTGCTGCAGCGGCTCTGCCCCGGTGTCCGGGTGGTGGCACCGTGCCCGGTGTCCCCCCCCTCTCTCCACGGCCTCCTTGGGGACACGGGGAAGGGGGGGATCAGGCGGGCGCAGCTGGCGCCCGTCACCGTAATGGCCACGGCTGGGCTGGCACGGCGGCCCCGCGCCTGCGGGCACCGGGCAGGAGCAGCTTGTGCCTGGTTTGTCCTTCACTAGACCCCCACAAACCCTCACAAACCCCCCCCCCCCCGTGCAGCCGAGGCCTCGCAGCTCATCACACGGCTGGCCCCGGTGATTGGAGCTCAGCACCGGAGGCACCGTAAACCCCAATGTGCCATCGGCCGGGCACGACACCCCGCTGCTTCCCTTAGGGAAAGGAGAAAAGCCACCGTCGGCATCACCCCAACCCCCCTTGATGCTGGTGGGTACCGGTTGGCACCGTCACTGGCAGCAGCGCGGCCGCGGGGGGGTATTTGCATCCTCACGGTTACCTTGGGGAGCGTTTGCCACAAACGTACATTGGGGCTTTTGGTTTCCCTTTTATTCCTTTTATTTAAAGTTGCCAAAAATTTGTGTTAGCTAATGGCTTCTTAATTCTGCCGAAAATGAGGGAAGGAAAATGATGCCATTCATCTTGTATTGGTTTGAAATCGCGGCTGACAACTAATCGATCATACTGTGGGACATTAACTCCTTTGGATGGGGGCCCAAAGCCGCTCTCGCAGCTCCCAGCTCCCGCCCTGGATTCATTTAACTACTTTACTGCTGGTATTTTGGCACGTGCCGCGCCGGCCTGGTTCCTCTCCGGCTACAGCTGGCACCGTGACTGCAGCATCTCCCCCCCCCCCCCCCCCGTGTGCCACCGACGGTGCCCTTCACCCGACCTTCACCCCGTGGCCTAACACCCCCCCCCCCCACACACCTCTTCCTCCATGGGTCCCCCCCATTATGGACGTGGCCGGGATGGGCGAGCACCCAGGGACATCGGTGGGGACAAAGCAGGGATGGGGATGATGGCGGGGGGGGGTTTGCTGCCCCAGAGGCCCGTGCCTCAGTTTCCCCATGTGGAAGGGCTCAGGTTTCGCCCCCCCTCTGCCCCCCCCCCGATGTGGTCACTGGGACAGGCAGGTCCCCATGGGGAGCGGAGGGGCTGGTGGCACCTCAAAGCCATGGGTGAAGGCAAGGTGGCCCCAGCCCCTATGTCCCCTCTGACCCCTGGAGGGGGCCCCACATCGATTCCTGGTGCCAGGGGTGGTGGCCTTGGGCTGTGCCCCCCCTCCCGGGGGGCTGCGGGCACCCCACGGCCGAGCAGGGCCGGATCCTGCCCCCTCCATCCACGGACACGGAGCGAGGACATCGGCGATGGGGCCACGGGAGCGGAGGGGCAGGCGGTTTATATAGGCATGGTGGGCGGGGCCAGGGGAAGAAAGAAGTCTGCCATTGGTCAGCAGCACCAGCCCCGGCAGGCGATTGGCTGGAGGTATGATTGCCGGTTAGGGATTGGCTGAGGGCTGGGAGCGGGGTGGTCCCCGCGTGCCCCGGGTCGGTCTCGGTCACGGCCCATGGCGGGACCCGGCCGGGGGGAGCCAGAACGGAGGCCAAAGGGACAGAGACCCCCCTGGGGACCGGACCACGTGTGTGCGTCCGACCAAACATGTGTGTGCAACCAACCACGTGTGTGCGTCCGACCAAACACGTGTGTGCAACCAACCACGTGTGTGCGTCCAACCAAACACGTGTGTGCAACCAATCACGTGTGTGCGTCCAACCAAACACGTGTGTGTGCGTCTGACCAAACATGTGTGTGTGCGTCCGACCAAACATGTGTGTGTCCAACCAACCACGTGTGTGCGTCCAACCAAACACGTGTGTGCAACCAACCACGTGTGTGCGTCCGACCAAACACGTGTGTGTGCGTCTGACCAAACATGTGTGTGTGCGTCCGACCAAACATGTGTGTGTCCAACCAACCACGTGTGTGCGTCCGACCAAACACGTGTGTGCAACCAACCACGTGTGTGCGTCCGACCAAACATGTGTGTGTCCAACCAACCACGTGTGTGCGTCCGACCAAACATGTGTGTGTCCAACCAACCACGTGTGTGCGTCCAACCAAACATGTGTGTGTGCAACCAACCACGTGTGTGCGTCCGACCAAACATGTGTGTGTGCAACCAACCACGTGTGTGCGTCCAACCAAACATGTGTGTCCAACCAACCACGTGTGTGCGTCCGACCAAACATGTGTGTCCAACCAACCACGTGTGTGCGTCCAACCAAACATGTGTGTCCAACCAACCACGTGTGTGCGTCCGACCAAACATGTGTGTCCAACCAACCACGTGTGTGCGTCCGACCAAACATGTGTGTCCAACCAATCACGTGTGTGCGTCCAACCAAACATGTGTGTCCAACCAACCACGTGTGTGCGTCCGACCAAACATGTGTGTCCAACCAACCACGTGTGTGCGTCCGACCAAACACGTGTGTCCAACCAATCACGTGTGTGCGTCCGACCAACCACGTGTGTCCAACCAACCACGTGTGTGCGTCCGACCAAACATGTGTGTCCAACCAACCACGTGTGTGCGTCCAACCAAACATGTGTGTCCAACCAACCACGTGTGTGCGTCCGACCAAACATGTGTGTCCAACCAATCACGTGTGTGCGTCCGACCAAACATGTGTGTGTGCAACCAACCACGTGTGTGCGTCCGACCAAACACGTGTGTCCAACCAATCACGTGTGTGCGTCCGACCAAACATGTGTGTGTCCAACCAATCACGTGTGTGCGTCCGACCAAACATGTGTGTGTGCAACCAACCACGTGTGTGCGTCTGACCAAACGTTTGAGCGTCTGACCAAACATGTGTGTGCGTCTGACCAAACATGTGTGTGCGTCTGACCAAACGTGTGTGTGCGTCTGACCAAACGTGTGTGTCCAACCAAGCACGTGTGTGCGTCTGACCAAACATGTGTGTGCGTCTGACCAAACATGTGTGTGTCTGACCAAACATGTGTGTGCGTCTGACCAAACATGTGTGTGTCTGACCAAACATGTGTGTGCGTCTGACCAAACGTGTGTGTGCGTCTGACCAAACGTGTGTGTCCAACCAACCACGTGTGTGCTCCGACCAAACATGTGTGCCCAACCAATCACGTGTGTGCGTCCGACCAAACATGTGTGTGTGCAACCAACCACGTGTGTGCATCTGACCAAACATGTGTGCGTCTGACCAAACACGTGTGTGTGCAACCAACCACGTGTGTGCGTCCGACCAAACACGTGTGTCCAACCAATCACGTGTGTGCGTCCGACCAAAACATGTGTGTCCAACCAACCACGTGTGTGCGTCCGACCAAACATGTGTGTGTGCAACCAACCACGTGTGTGCGTCTGACCAAACATGTGTGTGTGTAACCAACCACGTGTGTGCGTCCGACCAAACATGTGTGTCCAACCAATCACGTGTGTGCAACCAACCAAACATGTGTGTGTGCAACCAACCACGTGTGTGCGTCCAACCAAACATGTGTGTGTGCAACCAACCACGTGTGTGCGTCCGACCAAACGTGTGTGTGCAACCAACCACGTGTGTGCGTCTGACCAAACATGTGTGTGTGCAACCAACCACGTGTGTGCGTCTGACCAAACATGTGTGTGTGCAACCAACCACGTGTGTACGTCTGACCAAACATGTGTGTGTGTAACAACCACGTGTGTGCGTCCGACCAAACACGTGTGTGCAACCAACCACGTGTGTGCGTCCGACCAAACATGTGTGTGTGCAACCAACCACGTGTGTGCGTCCAACCAAAACATGTGTGTCCAACCAACCACGTGTGTGCGTCCGACCAAACATGTGTGTGTGCAACCAACCACGTGTGTGCGTCCGACCAAACATGTGTGTGTGCAACCAACCACGTGTGTGCGTCTGACCAAACATGTGTGTGTGTCTGACCAAACATGTGTGTGTGCGTCTGACCAAACGTGTGTGTCCAACCAACCACGTGTGTGCGTCTGACCAAACATGTGTGTGCGTCTGACCAAACACGTATGTCCAACCAACCACGTGTGTGCGTCCGACCAACCACGTGTGTCCAACCAACCACGTGTGTGCGACCAACCACGTGTGTGTGTGACCAACCACGTGTGTGCGACCAAACATGTGTGTGCGACCAACCACGTGTGTGTCCGACCAACCACGTGTGTGCGTCTGTCCACACCACGTGTGTCTGTCCAACCACGTGTGTGCATCTGTCCAACCACGTGTGTGCGTCCGACCAACCATGTGTGTGCATCCGACCAACCACGTGTGTGCGTCCGACCAACCACGTGTGAGCGTCTGACCAACCACGTGTGTGTGCGACCAACCACGTGTGTGCGTCCGACCAACCACGTGTGAGCGTCCGACCAACCACGTGTGTGTGCGACCAACCCCGTGTGTGCGACCAACCACGTGTGTGCGTCCGACCAACCACGTGTGTGTGACCAACCACGTGTGTCCATCTGTCCAACCATGTGTGTCCGTCTGTCTAACCACGTGTGTCTGTCTGTCCAACCATGTGTGCCCGTCTGACCAACCACGCGTGTCCGTCCGACCAACCATGTGTGTGTGTCTGACCAACCACGTGTGTCCATCTGTCCAACCACGTGTGTCCGTCTGACCAACCCCATGTGTCCGTCTGACCAACCACGTGTGTCCGTCTGACCAACCCCGTGTGTCCGTCTGACCAATCACGTGTGTCCGTCTGACCAACCCCGTGTGTCCGTCCAACCAACCACGTGTGTTCGTCTGTCCAACCACGTGTGTCTGACCAACCACGTGTGTCCATCTGTCCAACCACGTGTGTCCGTCTGACCAACCCCATGTGTCCGTCTGACCAACCACGTGTGTCCGGCTGACCAACCCCGTGTGTCCGTCTGACCAATCACGTGTGTCCGTCTGACCAACCCCGTGTGTCCGTCCAACCAACCACGTGTGTTCGTCTGTCCAACCACGTGTGTCTGTCCAACCACGTGTGTCCGTCTGACCAACCCCGTGTGTCCGTCCGACCAACCCCGTGTGTCCGTCCGACCAACCCCGTGTGTCCGTCCCACCAACCCCGTGTGTTCGTCTGTCCAACCACGTGTGTCTGTCCAACCCCGTGTGTCCGTCCGACCAACCACGTGTGTTCGTCTGTCCAACCACGTGTGTCTGTCCAACCACGTGTGTCCGTCTGTCCAACCACATGTGTCCATCTGTCCAACCCCGTGTGTCTGTCCAACCACGTGTGTCTGTCTGTCCAACCACGTGTGTCCGTCTGACCAACCACGTGTGTCCATCTGTCCAACCACGTGTGTCTGTCCAACCACGTGTGTCCGTCTGACCAACCACGTGTGTCCATCTGTCCAACCACGTGTGTCCATCTGACCAACCACGTGTGTCTGACCAACCACGTGTGTCCATCTGTCCAACCACGCGTGTCCATCTGTCCAATCACATGTGTCTGTACAACCACGTGTGTCCATCTGTCCAATCACGTGTGTCTGTCCAACCACGTGTGTCTGTTCAACCACGTGTGTCTGTCCAATCACGTGTGTCTGTCCAACCACGTGTGTCTGTCTGTCCAACCACGTGTGTCTGTCCAACCACGTGTGTCCATCTGTCCAACCATGTGGTGTCTGTCTGTCCAACCACGTGTGTCTGTCCAACCACGTGTGTCCATCTGTCCAACCTTGTGTGTCTGTCTGTCCAACCACGTGTGTCTGTCCAACCACGTGTGTCCATCTGTCCAACCATGTGTGTCTGTCTGTCCAACCACGTGTGTCTGTCCAACCACGTGTGTCTGTCCAACCACGTGTGTCTGTCCAACCACGTGTGTCCATCTGTCCAACCACGTGTGTCTGTCCAACCACGTGTGTCTGTCCCACCACGAATGTCTGTCTGAGCACCCTCCCCACTGCCCTCCTGCTGCCATCCTCCTGCAGAGCACCTCCATCTACCCGTGTGTCTGTCCATGTGTCTGTGCCTGCATCCACCCAACCACACGTCTGCCTGTCCATCCAGCCACCTGCCTCCTTCACTGTGTGTCCGTCCATCCCTCCATCCGTTTGTCCATCCATCCATCCATCCATCCATCCATCCATAGAATCCTAGAATCATAGAATCGTTAGGGTCGGAAAGGACCTTAAGATCATCCAGTTCCAACCCCCCTGCCATGGGCAGGGACACCTCACACTAAACCATCTCACCCAAGGCTCTGTCCAACCTGGCCTTGAACACAGCCAGGGATGGAGCATTCACAACCTCCCTGGGCAACCCATTCCAGTGCCTCACCACCCTCACAGGAAAGAATTTCCTCCTTAGATCCAATCTAAACTTCCCCTATTTAAGTTTTAACCCGTTACCCCTTGTTCTGTCACTACAATCCCTAATGAAGAGTCCCTCCCCAGTATCCCTATAGGCCCCATCCCTCCATCCATCCATCCATCCATCCATCCCTCCATCCACCCATCCATCCATCCATCTGTCCATCCCTCCAGGCATCCATCCATCCATCCATGCATGCATCCATCCATGCATCCATCCATCCATCCATGCATCCATCCATCCATCCATGCATCCACCCATCCATCCATCCATCCATGCATCCACCCATCCATCCATGCATCCATGCATCCACCCATCCATCCATGCATCCATCCATCCATCCATGCATCCACCCATCCATCCATCCATCCATGCATCCACCCATCCATCCATGCATCCATGCATCCACCCATCCATCCATCCATCCATGCATCCATGCATCCATCCCTCCATCCCTCCATCCATCCATGCATCCATCCATCCATCCATGCATCCACCCATCCATCCATCCATCCATGCATCCACCCATCCATCCATGCATCCATCCATCCATCCCTCCATCCATCCATGCATCCATGCATCCATCATCCATCCCAGTCCATGCTGTGTGCACACCCATGTACTCACATGGGGCTGACCCTCCAGGTGTGGTTGTGGTGTGATGGGCAAGGTTAAACAGGGGGGAGCGGGGGGGTGCGGCAGCATCTCCAGGAGGTGCTGGGTCCACTCGATGCCCCATCGTCCTCATCACACCTTCATCCCCATCGTCCTCTTCATCCCTATCAGCCTCATCACAGCCATTGTCTTCATGATCCTCATCAGCCCACTTCAACCCCTTCATCCCTTCACACCCATCACCCCCATCATCCCCTTGATCCCCATCACCCCCCATCACTGTCATCACCTCTATCACACCTATCATCCTCACCATCCACTTCTCTCTCATCATCCTCATCACCCCCATCGCCCTCATCACCTCTATCCTCATCATCACCTCTATCACACCTATCATCTCCACCATTCACTCCTGTCATCCTCATCACCCCCATCGCCCTCATCACCTCTATCCTCATCATCACCTCTATCACACCTATCATCTCCACCATTCACCCCCATCATCCTTATCACCCCCATTGCCCTCATCACTCCCCCATCATCCTCATCACCCCCATCGCCCTCATCACCTCTATCGTCATCATCACCTCTATCACACCTATCATCTCCACCATTCATCCCCATCATCCTCATCACCCCCATTGCCCTCATCACTCCCTCACCCCCATCATCCTCATCACCCCCATTGCCCTAATCACTCCATCACCCCCATCATCCTCATCACCCCCATCGCTCTCATCACCTCTATCATCATCATCACCTCTATCACACCTATCATCTACATCATCCACTTCCCTCCCATCATCCTCATCACCCCCATCACTCTCATCACCTCTATCCTCATCATCACCTCTATCACACCTATCATCTACATCATCCACTTCCCTCCCATCATCCTCATCACCCCCATTGCTCTCATCACCTCTATCATCATCATCACCTCTATCACACCTATCATCTCCACCGTTCACTCCTGTCATCCTCATCACCCCATCGCCTTCATCACTCCGTCACCCCCATCATCTTCATCACCCCCATCACCCTCATCACCTCTATCCTCATCATCACCTCTATCACACCTATCATCTACATCATCCACTTCCCTCCCATCATCCTCATCACCCCCATCGCCCTCATCACCTCTATCACCATCACCATCACCTCTATCACTCCTATCGTCCCCGCCATCTCCTCCACCGCCATCATCCTCATCGCGCCCATCGCCCTCATCACCCCTACCACCCCCATCACCTCATCACCCCATTGTCTTCATCCCCCTCACCACCCCATTCACCCCTTCGCTTCCTTCACCCCCTTCACCCCCAGCACCCCCGTTACCCCCTTCACCCCCTTCCTCCCCACCACCCCACGTCCCCCCCTGCGGCGCGCGGGCGATGAAGACGCAGACCCCGAGCGTATGTCAGGAATCAGCGCCTGTCGCAGGCACATAATCTGTTTTTCTAAGCCGCCCACGAGCCGAATTAGGCCGACAGCTGCTCCGGGTCCTCTCCCCCTCCGCTCCCGCGCCGCAGATGCCGAGGCCGGGGAGCGATGCTGGTGCCGGTGCTACCGGTGCTGCCGGTGCCGGTGGTACCCGCGGCTCCCGGCCTCGCACCTCCCGCCACGCGGCACCGGGACCCACGGCGGGAGCCGGGCCCAGGCGCGTGCACCGGGGCCCTCGCCTCCCTTTTGCTTTTTGGGAGAGCAGTAGAATGCAATATGCAAATGAGATGGTTATTACCGCAATGTTCGTCAAGCTGAGCTGAGAAGACATTAATAGCCTGATGAATATGCATGTGAATTTGTTAATTAAGTTAATTATTCTGCTGAAAATGCATTCGTCTTCCAAGGACATTTTCCCAATGATTTTTACATGCTTCAGTCATTAGTCATGCTGTATTTTATCGGGGAAATGAGTTTGCTGAAGTTGCAGGGGAGAAAAAAGGAAAGGGAAAAAAGCAAGAAAGGAAAAGGAGAAAGAAAAGGGGGGAAAAAAAAAAGGAAAAAGGGAGGGGGCAAAAAGGGAAGAAAGAAACAAAAAGGAAAACGGGTGGAAAAGAAGGAAAAAGGGGGAAAAAAGAGACAACAAAGCGGCTTGGGGGGGACTTTGGGGGCTGCAGGTGGGTGCAGGTGGGTGCAGCCCCCCCCCCTTCGCCCCTTTTTCTCCCTCTGATGAGGAACTTTCCTCTTCCTTTTTTCCCTGCCAGTGCCAAATTTCCAACACATTAATTAATTGTTGTAGCCAATTAAGTGCAGTTGTGCAAATGAGTTTAGCACTAATTGCCATGCAGCGCCTGGAAGCACATAAAAACTTGCGGTGGGGTGGAGGGAGATGGGGGGGGGAAATGGGGCTGGGAGGGGGGGGGGAACCGGGGCCATGCGAGGGCAAGGGGGTGACAATCGAGTGGCTGGGTCATGCCATAGTGTGCCATGGCAATGCCATGATGTGCCAGGCTAGGATGTGCCATGCCATGATGTGCCATGCCAATGCCATGATGTGCCATGCCAATGCCATGATGTGCCATGCCAATGCCATGATGTGCCACGCTAGGATGTGCCATGCTAGCATGTGCCATGCCATGATGCGCCATGCCAATGCCATGATGTGCCATGGCAATGCCAAGATGTGCTATGTCAATGCCATGATGTGCCATGCCATGATGTGTCATGCCAATGCCATGATGTGCCATGGCAATGCCATGATGTGCTATGTCAATGCCATGATGTGCCATGCCATGATGTGCCACGCCGTGCAGTGCTGTTCCATACTGTGCCCCTGCCGTGCTGTGCCAAGCTGAGCCGTGCCGTGCTGGGCCAGGCTCTGCCGTGCTGCTCTATGGGGCTCCGAGCTGTGCCGTGCTGTGCTGTGCCGTGGCAGCAGGCGGCCACACGGCACCAAGCGGTTGCCCCCATCCCACCTGGGGACCCCGTTTTCCCCGGCTGTGGCCACTCTGCCCCCCTCATCCCCCCCCGATGGGACCCTCCTGTCCCCATGGTTTTGACCGTGTGGGGCCAGCGCTGAGCCCCCCGGCACCCCTCCTGTGCCACGGATATGGACCGCACAGGGAGCTGTGCTGCCCACCCGGGGCTCTGGTTGCACCACAGGGCACGGCACAGTGTTCTGGGCGCATCATGGCAGGGCATAATACAGCATGGCATGGCAGCGTCACAAGCACATCGCATCTTGGCATGGCACGGCACAATGTCACAGGCACATCATGGCATAGCATAATATGGCATGGCACGGCATGGCAGTGTCACAAGCACATCATGGCACGGCGCAGTGGTGTCACAAGCACATCATGGCACAGCATGGCAGCGTCACAAGCACATCATGGCACGGCATGGCAGTGTCACAAGCACATCATGACACGGCACGGTGGTGTCACAAGCACATCACATCTTGACATGGCACAGTGTCACAAGCACATCGTGCCATGGCATGGCAGCATCGCAAGCATATCACTGCGTGGCACAATGTCACAGGCACATCATGGCACATCATGGCACATCATGGTATATCATGGTACATCACGGCACACCCCAGCCCATCCCAGCCCATCATGGCACATCACGGTACATCATGGCACATCACAGTACATGACGGCACATCACGGCACAACACGGCACATCACGGCACATCACGGTACATCATGGCACATCACGGTACATGACGGTACATCACGATAACATCACATCGCGGCACATCACAGTACATCATGGCACATCGCGGCACATCACGGCACATCACGGTACATAACGGTACATCACGATAACATCACATCACGGCACATCACGGCACATCACGGTACATCACGGTACATAACAGTACATCACGGTACATCACGGTAATATCATGGTACATCACGGTACATCACGGCACATCACGGCACATCACGGTACATCACGGCACATCACGGTACATCACGGCACATCACGGTACATCACGGTACATCACGGCACACCATGGTACATCACGGTACATCACGGTACATCACAGCACATCATGGTACATCACGGTACATCACGGCACATCACAGCACATCATGGTACATCACGGTAACATCACGGCACATCATGGTACATCACGGTACATCACAGCACATCACGGCACATCACGGTACATCACGGCACATCATGGTACATCACGGCACATCACAGCACATCATGGTACATCACGGCACATCACGGTACATCACGGCACATCACGGTACATCACGGCACATCACAGCACATCATGGTACATCACGGTAACATCACGGCACATCATGGTACATCACGGTAACATCACGGCACATCATGGCACATCACGGTACATCACGGCACATCACGGCACATCATGGTACATCACGGTACATCACAGCACATCATGGTACATCACGGTAACATCACGGCACATCATGGTACATCACGGTACATCACGGCACATCACGGTACATCACGGCACATCACGGCACATCACAGTACATCATGGTACATCACGGCACATCACGGTACATCATGGCACATCACGGTACATCACGGCACATCATGGTACATCACGGTAACATCACGGCACATCATGGTACATCACGGTACATCACGGCACATCATGGTACATCACGGCACATCACGGTAACATCACGGTACATCACGGTAACATCACGGCACATCATGGTACATCACGGTAACATCACAGCACATCACGGCACATCACGGTACATCACGGCACATCATGGTACATCACGGTAACATCACGGTACATCACGGTAACATCACGGTACATCATTGTACATCACGGTACATCACGGCACATCACGGTACATCACGGCACATCACGGCACATCACAGTACATCATGGTACATCACGGCACATCACGGTACATCATGGCACATCACGGCACATCACGGCACATCATGGTACATCACGGTAACATCACGGCACATCATGGTACATCACGGTAACATCACGGCACATCATGGTACATCACGGTACATCACGGCACATCATGGTACATCACGGTACATCACGGCACATCATGGTACATCACGGTAACATCACGGCACATCATGGTACATCACGGTACATCACGGCACATCATGGTACATCACGGTACATCACGGCACATCATGGTACATCACGGCACATCACGGTAACATCACGGTACATCACGGTAACATCACGGCACATCATGGTACATCACGGTAACATCACGGCACATCATGGTACATCACGGTACATCACAGCACATCATGGTACATCACGGTACATCACGGCACATCACAGCACATCATGGTACATCACGGTAACATCACGGCACATCATGGTACATCACGGTACATCACAGCACATCACGGCACATCACGGTACATCACGGCACATCACAGCACATCATGGTACATCACGGTAACATCACGGCACATCATGGTACATCACGGTAACATCACGGCACATCATGGCACATCACGGTACATCACGGCACATCACGGCACATCATGGTACATCACGGTACATCACAGCACATCATGGTACATCACGGTACATCACGGTAACATCACGGCACATCATGGTACATCACGGCACATCATGGCACATCACGGTACATCACGGTAACATCACGGCACATCATGGTACATCACGGTAACATCACGGCACATCATGGTACATCACGGTACATCACGGCACATCATGGTACATCACGGTAACATCACGGTACATCATTGTACATCACGGTACATCACGGCACATCACGGTACATCACGGTACATCATGGTACATCACGGTAACATCACATCACGGCCTCATACACCCGGCACCACCCACCATGGCCCATCCCAAGGTGCCCCCGCCGAGCCCCGGGGTGCGGGGGGGGGTTTGGGGTGTGTGTGCGCGCCGGGCAGCAGAGGGTTAACGGGCCCCGGCGCTGCCAGCGCAGCGCGGGGGGGAGCTGGGCCGGAGCCAGGGGCTGTCTCTGGGTAACAATAAACACCGGGGCGGCAGCAGCTGCTGCTCCGAGCGCCTCCGCATCCCAATGCCGGCACCCGGCAGCGCCGCTGGACCCGGCCGGCGCCACCGGCACCAGCGGCAGTGGCCCTGGTCCATCCCTGGCCCGCAGCATCCCACCGGGCACAGGGGACCGGAGCCTGCTCATCCCGGGATGCCGCAACAAAAGGTTCTGGGGCGGCTCCGTGCCCGGCACCGCACGCAAAGGGCCGGGCTCTGGGGGGCACCGCGTGTGAGGGGTCCCCAGCGGTCCCCATCGCAGCGGCTGCACCGCATCCAAGCCCCGGGGAGCCAGGCTGGGACCTTCCCTCCCCAACACGTGGCTTTGAGGGGCCGGGGTTTGGCCACCACCTCCCTCCGGGGGAGGGGGCGGTCCGTGTGGGTCCATAGGCGGCCATGGGGGGCTATAGGGTCCTTGGAGGGTCACAGCGGCAGCAGCAGCCCTGAGGCTGCCGTTCACATTCCAGCACAGGAGGCAGCTGGGACCACCCCCCTCGGGGCTGCTCCCCCCCCAGCACCACCAGACATTGATGCTGCCCCACAGCACCTGCAAACCTCGGCCCCCCCAGCGCTGGGACGGAAAATGCTGGGACACACACACACACACACACACACATGTGCCTGAACCATCTATGCCCCCCCATCCATTGGAAGGAGCAAGGTTGAATTGCGGGGGGACGGGACCCCCCCAAAGTGCCCACTCGGACCCAGGGGTCCCAGCGAGAGCAATTGGGAGCCGGGTTCACCCCCCCCCCATCCCCATCGCTGCTGAGGACGCGCCGCTCATCACAGGAGTGGCCTTGAGCCCCAGCCAAGAGCCCGGAGCCCAAAGCAGGGGGTGATTGATGGCGCTGGCGGGTAAGAGCACCCCGCGGCCCAATCCTCCCGCCAGCCCCAAGTCCTCCCCTGCCCCTGTTCAGGGCTCGTGTTTGTCTCATGTGGGTCCCAGAGGCACCATTAATTAAAACTACATCCAATTAAATGGCAGGTGAAAGCCCCCCCCCCCATCCTCGCCTTGGCTCAGCTGCTCCGGTGGCAGCGGGGACGGCGGCGGTGTCCCCATTGCCACCCGGTGCCCACTGTGGTCCTTGGGGTCCCCTGCCCGTGCTGTGCCATGGGGCACGGCAGGAGACGGTGATGGGGCGCGATGGTGGTGACGGGCACAGCGGCCAGGAGGTGATGTCCCCACACACAGGGGACCCTCGGCACTTGGAGCATCACCGTGTGCCCGCCATGCTGGCGCGGTGGTGGCACCGCAAGGAGGTGGCACAGGGGGTGCAGGGGGCCCCCTCCCTCCGGCTTCGCATTCCTGCTAATTGGAGACGTTAATCCCGGGCGCTGGGTGCTGCGGGAGGCACCAGCTGCGCCGCGGCACCGCTTTAATCAAGCTGCCAACGCCGGGGGGGCCGTGGTGGCACAGGGACCGGGACACCCACTGAGCCCCCCGCATCCATGCCCCGATGCATACGGGGCACATCCCCAGAGCAGCATTCTATCCCCATGGGATGGGCACCCCAAACCTCACCTCCATCCCAACCCCTCCCCATGGTGGTTTCATCCTGCCTGGATCCTTTAAAATCCTTTTATTCCCTCTCCCCCGCCCCCATTCCCGAATGGCAAGGGAAGGTGTGAACGGGGTTTTGGAAGGGGACGGCTGAATTGCAGGAAAACCCTTGAATGGCGCCAGGGAGCAGCTGGAAGGACGAACAGAGCGGGAGGAGGATGGGGAGAGCGGTACCCGGCGACTGGCACCCATCAACACCCGTGTATGGGAGGAGCCGCCCGGCGGTCCGAGCTGGGTTGGGATGCTCTCACCCACAGAGTATCCAGGTGGAGAATCCAGTGGGAAAGCGCCCATGTGGTGATCAGCGCCTTCACGGGAAGGCTCCCGCTCCCTCCTCTTCCTCTCCATCATCCCGCATGGAGGAGCACGGAGGTTGTGCTGGGACGTACTGGGAGCTGCTTCCCACATGGAGCCCGACCACAGCACCACCACCATTGCCAGCACCGGGATGAGCGGGAGAGCCCTCGCCTGCACGAGGACTGCGGGGATGCGGCAGGGAGGAGGGTTTGTGCTGCATCCCCACGGCACCACGAGGAGCCGGGAAGGGTGGGATGGAGCAGCTGGAGATTTACAGCCCCGGCTCGGCCCGCGGCCATTTGGCAGCACAGCTGCTGCCGGGGAGGCTCCATGCCAAAGGAATGGGATGAAGGGAACGGGCCCGGCCAGCCCGGAATGCCGTGGGATCCACGTGCTGAGGGCCTGTGTCCACCCGCGGCCCGAAGGTCGGGCTGCGGTGCTGCGGGCGCGGGCGATGGAGGAGGAGGAGGAGGAGGCGATGCGGAGCGGGATGCGCAGGGGCAGAGCCGATTCCCGGCTCCTGGAGGCTGATTCCCAGCTCCCAGCTGCCCGCTCATAAATCAGGGGCTGCGGAGGCTGCTCCGGGCTCGCTCCGGCCGCCCCCTGCCATCTGCACAGGGTGAGAGCCATGGGGATGCTGAAGCGGGAGCAGGGAGAGCAACGGGAGGCAGGGACCAGCACCGGGGCAGGGGAACTGCGAGGAGCAAGTGAGGCTCGGAGCGAGCCTTGGTGGAGCGGGAAGGAGCTGATGCTTGGAAGTGAATGGAGCCCCTGGAGCTGAAGCCCCTCCGTGGCTCCTGGAATCCTGGATCCTGCCCCTTCTCCTTCCCATGCTCCAGGGAACCTGGAGACAGTGGGGAGAGAGACTGAGGGAGAGGAGGGATGGAAGGAGGGATGGATGGGAGGATGGATAGATAGACGGAAGGAGAGATAGAGGGAGGGATGGAAGGAGGGATGGATAGAGGCATAGATAGATGGAGAGATGGATAAAGGGATGGATAGAGGCATAGATAGATGGCGAGATGGATAGAGGGATGGATAGATGGATGGAGAGATAGAGGGATGGATGGATGGGGGGATGGATGGAGGGATGGATGAATGGATAGAGGGAGGGATGGATGGAGGGATGGATAGAGGCATAGATGGATGGAGAGATGGAGGATGGATGAAGGGATGGATAGAGGCATAGATAGATGGAGAGACGGATAGAGGGATGGAAGGATGGATGGATAGAGGGATGGAAGGATGGATGGATAGAGAGATGGAAGGATGGATGGATAGAGGGATGGAAGGATGGATGGATAGATAGAGGGAGGGATGGATGACACACAGTCTGTGGCACAGCTCCCTCCCAACTCAGGGCTGGAGCACAACCTCTCCCCAGCTCCTCTCCCGTGCCCAAGGATGGGCACAGACGTGGAGACACCCCCACCCTCGCTGCTTCCCTTCCCAACCCCACAGCTCCGGGTCTCCTCCTTCCTGCCCCCACCATACCCAAAGCAGCCCCAGGACCCCCCCAAGCTCCCCCCCGGGCACCAAACTACAGCAGCAGGGAGGGCCAAGGGTGCTGGGTGCAGGCGGTGTCGCAGCGACAGGAGGCAAAGACAGCAAGAGGAAATCTTTAATTTTCCAATCTCCACTTTTCCATTCTTAGAAACTGAAAAGAAAAAAAAAACCCAAACCCCAAACCCCTAAAGAAAAGCCCATATATTACAAATTATCTGTACAGAGACAAAGCTTAAACCCAGCAAAGGCGCCTTCGGGCTCGAGGAGGCTTTGAACCCTGGTGTGTGTGGAGGGGGAGAGGAAGGCAAGGGGCACCTCAGGGCTTGTGTGGGCCCTGCACCACATTCTAGAGCCTTTTAACACCCCCCAACCCCATCAATCCTTTTGTCTGCTTTGTACAGAGACCTTTTAAAAGGGGAAAACCCAAAAGAGAAAGGGGAAAAAGCAGTAGGGGAGAGCGGCCCCCCCACTCTAAGAGTCCTACTGGGAGCAGTTAAGCCACTGGAGATGGGGGAGGCCCCTGCTTGGCTCCAATCTCAGGGGGCTCTCAAAGGCACCTCCAGCCCCGGATGCCCCCCCAGAGCAAAGGAGGGAGGTGGGGGGGCAGGAGCTCGTCTATGGGGCCACTTCTACCCCTGAGAGCAGCAGTGGGAACGAGCTCCCCCCTCCCTACACTGCACCCACAGGTGGGGGGCACAGGCAGGTGCACACGGGGAAGGAACTTGGACCTCAAAGGAAACCCAAACGAAACCAAACCCCAACTCCTTGACCCTGGAATGCTGCAACCTCGGGGCTGGCTCAAGGCTACGGAGCTCCTCATCCCTGCGCACGCAGGAGCTGCACCACCACGTACAACAGGGCTGTTTCCCCTGCACAGGGCAGGCTTCCCCCCAGTTCAAACAGCACCCATCCAGGTGCATTTCATCTGCCCTTTCCCTCCATACACAGCCATGAACTCAAACCCCCCCCCCCAAGACCCACCACCAACACCCCCGAGGTTTGCCCACCTCGGATGCCTGTTGGCTCTCCAAGGAGGTTTTTCCATAGGAAAGGCCTAATCAGGGACAAGAAAGCAGCTCATCCACATGTACCTTGGTTTTATTCATCTCTTTTAAGTGTCATTGAGAGGGACAACAGCGCAGGGCTCTGCGGGAGGAGGAATTCCATCGTCGAGACTTCCTTGAACACAACAAAAATATATATATATATATATATATGCTTCTAGAAATGATACAGGGATGCCTGGAAAAGCCTCCAAGGGCTGAGCTGCTGCTCCAAAAGCTGCTCTGCTGTGGTGATAATCCCCCCCCAGGAGTTGGGGTTGGGTTTCTTTGCCTGGCGAGGGGGTTTGGAAGTTTCAAATGAGAAAGAGGAATTGGGGTGCGAGGGGCTCGCTTCGGCTCTGGGGAAAAAAAGGAAAAGGAAGGAACAAAAAAACCCGGGACAATTCCCACTAGGAAGCTGCAGTAGGAAAGGTACAAACCCCCAAAGCCCATGGATTAAGGCTGCAGTCAAGTGAGATGGACCCTGGACCTGGAGCTCACAGCAATAGGAGCAATGGAGGCCAAGGCAGTGCCCCATCCCAGCTCTCCAGAGCTGGGATACCCAATTCCCAGCAATAGATTCCCCTTTTTTTTTTATTGTTTTCCTCTTTTGTTTTTAAAGGGAATTGGGAAGAAAAACCAAAATCCTCACTTTGGGAACCCACCTCCCCATAGCCCTATACCTGAACCCTGCGCTCCCCCCCTAGGGAAGCACTAGTGAGAGATTGAGTGATTTCCTATTTCCCTGTGCTCGGGTTTTGTTTCATTCCTCCTATTTGCAATGGATCCCCCCCCCTCCCCACACGAGGGCAGGAAGCTCACACCCCCGCCTTGGGGGTTCAGTTCTGTCACTAAGCAAGCACAAAGGCACCCAAAGTGGGGACCCTCCAGCGAGTCCCGGGGTGCCCGGTGGCAGCCCAGCAAGGACTAACAACGGGGAGCGTTGCAGCAGCTGAAATGCAGAGGAGACCTCGCTCTGGGCCAGAAACTGAAGTCGTGGTGCTAAAAAAGGTGGAGGTGAAGGAGGGGAGGACGAGGGCAGCTCAATAGGGAACCCCCCGGCCTCGTCCTCCCCGCGGAGGCACTCTGCCAGCCCCACGGAACGGCTTCCCATAGGAAGAGGTGGCTTGGATTGGGGCACCCCAGCTGTGACCCGTGCCTGCCCCGCTGGACGTGGCCGTCCCCGGGGGCCCCAGCTCGCTGTAGTTGTGGATTTTGGCCTCGGGATGGCCCAGTGTGTTATTGCTCCCCTCGGATTTGGGGAAGGATTGGCCAACCGTGTGCACGGCGACGGGGCCGCGGGTGAAGCGGAGGTCCTGGTCCCCTGGAAACTGGACAGAGCCCGTGCCCTGGTAGCTGCTCGTCTCCCCGAGGTGGCTCACGGAGCCCAAGAAGGTCCTGCTTTTCCCCAGAGGTTGGCTAGAAGGTTCCAGTAGCGTCTGGCTTGAATTCAGCTCCTCGGCTCCAAAGCCGCCCTCGGAGCTCTCGGTGCTGTAAGTCCTGCTGGGGCGGGATCTGCCGTAGTCGGCGGCTCTGGAAGCGGGATGCTCCTGCGGCGGGGGGCCGAGCGACTCCGTCTCTTGCTGGGAAAAGAGCTGCAGGAGAGCAGCGGTCACGGCCGGGTTCAGCTCCTGGGCTGCACTGGAGAGGTCGTCTTCGGAGAGAGGTGGTGGCGGCGGCGGCGGTCCGGGGGGCTCGGGGGGTCTCTTCTCTGGTGGGACAACGCGAGGAGGACACGCTGTGGAAGGGTTACTGCTTTTAAACACCGTCTTATAACATCACCAAGCAGACAGCAATAGATTTATCAACATAAGACCACCCCCCCAAACCAGCCTATGGAGTCGGGATGCGCTGGGAGAGATGGAGCTCTGGGCATTCGGGGGGTGCCCAACGCACACAAAGCATCCGTGAGTTTTCTCCGTGCATCTGAAGAGTGGGCAACAGCTCCCCTAACCCAGGGGCAGTGGGGAAGGGATTCCTGTTCTTGGATCAAAAGGATGATGCCAAGCGGGAGATGGAGGGAGCTGGGCGACAGCACATGGGGTCGCTGCAGAGGGATGCTGTGGCCTTACTGGTCCCAGGCTCACTGGTGCCTTCATACTGAGGGACTGGTTTAGGAAAGCCACAAACCCAAAAGCCAACCCCAAGGCCACACTGAAGGAGTGGGTACAACCTCTTGGGTCCACTTTACTTCCCAAAGCACACCAGCCCTTCTCCTGGGTTTTGACAATTCCCAGCACAGAGTCCAAAGCAATCTCAATCCACAAATCCTCGAGTGCATCACACAAACTGCCCTGGAGCACGAGAAAACCCTTTTGTTCCCATCCCCAACCCAGACCTGAAGTCACCAAGATCTCTGTTTCAAGAGGACTTGTTCTCTCCTAGCAAGAACAAGAGCACCCTTCACACCCCGTCACCACCTTCTCACTGCTTTGTGTTACTGCTTTGGAGGCAGCAGAACAACAAAGCAGCCTGGTTAGGTGGTGGCTAAGACCAAAGACAGCTCTGGCTCTCCCCTTGCTAAGTGCAAGCAGCAAGGGGACAACATGGGACACGACCTGCACCCAGCAACCCATCCTGACTCCTGCAGAGCAACACAACTGAACTGCCTCGACCTCCCGTCCAGCGACCAGGCTCAGCTACCCCGTGATGACAGTTATTACTGGCGATGAGACAAGAGGCCACGAACAGCTTTGGTTGAATCAGATCCTCAAATCATTTGCAAAACTGGTTATTAAAAAGGTCAAACTTTATTGTGAAAACCAGTAGTCTTCCAGGACCACCCCTCCACCCATCAGTCCGCTTTAAAACTAGATTGTATTGTAATCCAGAAAACAATCTTCAGGTCATTTGGGAAGCCAAGCCGATTGGGGGACAGCATCTCCTTTAAAATCGTTATAAACAGAACACAAGGTTATTGAATTGAAGCTGCTCTACAAGAACCTAGTTATCTTCCAGGACTAGGGCAGAAAGAGAAAAGAACCAGGGAAGACAAGCACGGTCACAACTGGCTCGTGGTGGGCGGGTGTGTCGAAGGCACGAGAACACAGCACGTTCAGCTACATTGCAGAGGAGTTGTGTATCTGGCCAAAAGAGGCTCCCTTGGAGAGTCTGAGACATACCCGGGAGGTGCTTCTAGAATTTGGTGAGGTCGTCACGGGAGGTTGCTAATGAAGCCAAAAAATCAACAGAAACAAGAGACATGGAGACATTTACACTCACCTTCGGAAAGGAAATCCAAGCGGTCACCGATACAAACAGCTCTTTCCAACACAGACTCAAATAGTTCGGGTCGGAAAGGACCTTAAAATCGTCCAGTTCCAACCCCCCTGCCATGGGCAGGGACACCTCACACTAAACCATGGCACCCAAGGCTCTGTCCAACCTGGCCTTGAACACTGCCAGGGATGGAGCATTCACAACCTCCCTGGGCAACCCATTCCAGTGCCTCAGCACCCTAACAGGAAAGAATTTCCTCCTTAGATCCAATCTAAACTTCCCCTGTTTCAGTTTTAACCCATTACCCCTTGTCCTGTCACTGCAGTCCCTAATGAAGAGTCCCTCCCCAGCATCCCTATAGGCCTCCTTCAAATACTGGAAGGCTGCTCTGAGGTCTCCACGGAGCCTTCTCTTCTCCAGGCTGAACAGCCTCTCCTACCTGCTCTACAAGAGCCAGGGGAGCTCAGCTTTGGATGTCAGGACTCAACCCAAGTCTACTCCAAGCTGGATGCACCAGTCCTTGTTGAACCCAACTGTCACTGTCCCCCTCCCTTCCAGCACTCGCCACTATTCCAGTTCTTGTGCTCTTCAAAAGCATCTCTGCACATTTATCTTTATTTCCTTCTCTTTGTTTTTTGGAGGGCAGGAAGGGAACTGTGAAAGAAGAGTTGGAATAAGCAGCAAGATGGGAAAACCTGCAGGGATTCCACATCCTGGGTGAAAAACCCACCTGAATGGGTAAACTGATTGTTAGGGGTGCTGGAGGAAGAACTGAACTTCTTGAGTCTCCCTTTCATTTCTAGGCAGACCCCAAAACCCTTTATCTCCACTGATGGAGCACTACTGGATTTGATATGCTTTGGGGATGTGAAGCAGAGAAGGAAGTACTGCCATGTTCTGGCTTGCTGCAGTTGTTAAAACCTCCTAAGCACTTACTGCAGGGAGTAGGTCAGTGCCTGCCTCAGTCTTAAAATCTTGCCCCCATTCTGGCACCCAGCACCTCTCCCCTTCCCACCCACAGCCCCTGCTCCCTCTGTCACCACCTCTCAGCTCCTCCTGGCCGCAGATAAACTAGAGGCCCTCACGTGGAACACTTGAACTGCTCAAACAAGAGTGTGGCACCCCAGATGCATGAGCAACGGGCACGTTATTTACCTGTACTCTCCTCTGGCTGCACTGTTGGGGTTTTCCTCGGCCCCCGTTGCTCACTGCTCTTCTCCCCGTTGCTCTCCTCCAGGGTCAGAACAGGCTCCTGGCTCTTCATGAGCTGACTCAGCAGAACAGCCAGCACGTTCTGCATGTCTCCCTGAGCACTGGCTGCTTCTGGAGTCACCTGCTCCTCTGGTAGCTGCGTCTCCGCGGGCGGCTCCTCTATGGCTTCCTCTGCTGCTGCTGCCTGAGACTCGTGCTGCTGCGTGGTGGCTTCTGTCAGAGCATTGATGGACTGGTTGAGAGCTTCCAGCTGCTGCTGCATCTCTGGGTTCGAGTGAACGTTCAACAGCTGGGCCATCTGTGGGACGCTCAGATCAGTCTGGCTCTGCAGCAAGTTCAGTAAAACAGCCAGCTCGCTCTGATTCAGCTGCTGGGTGATCTCTCCAAGGCCTGCTGGAAACACAAGCAGCATCACAGGAAGGTTACACAGAGCTACAGCACATCAGCCTGTACTCCTGACACTGCACACCCCTCTCCTCTGTGAGCCCGTGCTGGGGGAAAGAAAGCATGGATGCTCCGGGAGGAGGATTCCAGGATGGTTTGCTCAGCTTGCCCCCTCCAGCCTGCCATCAGCTCTGACAGCGCTGCAGCAGCACCCCGTGGTACTGTGCACACACTGCACTCACCCGAGGTTCGGCTGGGTGCTCTGGGAAGCTTCCTCACAGCCACACTCAGGGCCAGCAGCATAGCTGCACATGTGGCTGCTGCTTAAAACGAGCTCAGATGAGCCAGACCTCCCTGTCTGAGCATCCCAGGGAGCAGACCGGTGACCAAGGCCAGCACCAGTTACAGCAGCGAGGCCGAGGATGTGTGATGAACATGGAAACCCCCAGCCCACCTCGGTGGCAATCAGAGCAGCACGTCTGAGAGCAGCTCAGCCCCTCCTGCAGCATTCCGTGGATGAACAGCACTCCCTATGCACTGGGAAGCAGGTTTCCCGGGATGAAGCCAAGCTGCTCTTTGGGATGGAGAAAGGGTGTGTTCCCCAGATGCAGCAAAAGAAATTAGGTCAAGCAGAAGGCAATTCCTTGCTGAAAACTGGCCTGGGATCATAGGAGACTGTCCTGACCTGCAAGCATCCAGGTTAGTCTGAAACACAGCCCTCGAGTGGCATCACCTCCCTCTGCACCATGCTGGAGCAGAGCCTCCCGAGTGACAAGTGCCAACGCTGCCCCTTCACACTGACACTGCCTTTGTAAGGCAAGCTTTTGGGGCAGAAAGCTGCAAAGGTTTGGGTTTAGAAGCTTAAAATGAAGCTCCTCGTGCTCCTAGGCAACTAAGAACATGACACTTACTTTCCTCAGCTGTTTTTTAATCCAACCACCACCTTTTGTCCATCTGCCATGTTTCATTGAACACATGGATTGCGCATTCCCTGGAGCAAGAACTGTCTTCCCCATTACTTGTCAGCACAACATTTGAGACAAAGAAAGCTTTAGCCATATCTGGGTTTTTATAAGGCTTCTATAGAAGAATCAGCATGGTCTGGGTAGCTTTGCATAGCTCTGCATTCCCAGGAATCATGATAACCCCCTTCCAACTACTTTTGAGACACAGGAAGGTTGGTCACACCTTAGAAACCTGGTCCTGCAAGTCTCTACGACCAAGGGATCCTGCCTGCACCAAGCAGAGTGCAATACTTGCACCCACCAGCCACTAGCCTGAGAGATCCCCTGCCTCAGCTTTATAGAGTTCAGCTCATTTGCACACCCTGTACATGGCTGCACCTTGCAGCCTATGATCTGTTACTTCACTTCAGTGACTCAGTAAGTCCTTCTGTTCATCTTTGTGGAAGCATGTTTCAGAACCAATAGAACTCCTAGGACAAATTCACAGTCAGCACATCCGTAAGAGATTCCTGAGGAAATCAGGATGGGCAAAAACCTGGAATTCTCCTTTCTGTAGAAACAGAAGTGAAAGAACGAGCCTGGCTTCAAACCAGACACAAGCCTCCACACCCAAGCCAGAGAGAGCAGGGAGGTAACGGTATCAGGAGCCTTTTACAGACCAGGCTGGGCACTGACCTACTGCATCTGCAGCACCAGGCTCTGCTTTGAGCTGGGCGGGCTGGGGGGGCACAGGACTGCTGTTGTTTTTGACAGGGTCTGTGCTTGGAACAGAGGTAGTTTCTTTCCGAGAAACTTTAGACAGCGGCGGCTCCTCCACCGCGATCCCGCTCTGCCGCTGCCGCCGCCGCTTCTTGCTCCACAGCTCGTGGCAGTCCTGCCAGTGCGGGAGGCTGGAAGAGAACAACACTCTGCAGTTAGGACACACACACACCAGTGTAACCCTCAGAGCACACAGGAAGTCATTAGTGCTGCAGGAGAAGCATGGATATTCCAAGACGGGGCAAGGCAGCACAATCGGATGGGAATCATTCCACTTGCACCCAGATCTCCCTCCCAGCTAGACTGGGTTAGCCACAATGCACCCAAGCTTGCCAAGCTGAATCTGGTAGCTTTAAGGAATTAGTTGCCTTTAGTAACTCTAAAGGGAAGCTCAGAAGCTACCTGCACCCAGTAAGAGCAGAGCTTTATACCTCGGTTACTGGAGTGGGAGGAAAGAGCCGCATGCGATGCTGCTCAACACCCCCTGAGTCAATTAACAAGCGGCACAAACAAGGCCTGGCCAGTCCCCTGGCACACAGGGCAGGGGGATGCTACATGCTACTCTCCTGTATCTCCCAACAGAGTTTTAGAGCACCTTGCAAGCATCAAACTGAGCTTTCTAAACCCAGCCTGATAGCTCTTCCTGCACTGTTGGGTTTCTGCTTGCTACGTGCTCAGCCATACAACAGAACACACAAAAAGAATCCAGAAATCCTAACTCTGACTGACCTCCCCCCCACCCTGCCAAGGGCAAGCCAGGGGGGCTCTTTCCAAAGCTTGTTAGCAGGGAACCCACTGGAACTTACTCTGGAGGGGCCATCTTGCTGAGGTCAACATCCTTAAGGAAGTCGCTCTGCAGGGCCTGTTCTGCTGTGCAGCGCTTGCCAGGGTCTAGTGTCAGCATGTGGTCCAGCAGGTCAAGAGCAGACGAAGGAATGCTGGGGAGAGTTGGAAATACAGCTGAGTTCAGGGCTGGTTGGGAACAGGCACTCTCAGAGAGGCCCCTCAGGCCTAAGAAACCCTTGCAGTCAAAAATCGGTGCAACAGCTCGAAGGCATCACCAGAACAGGCATCAGAAACAGGGTATTTTCAGTGGAATTTGTGCTGTTTAGGAAGAGCAGCTCAGCTAGAAATCCCACAGGATTATCACACCATCACTCTCTCCCCTCAGGGAGCACGTCTCTGAGGTCAGCCAGCCTTAGCACTGTGGAACACAACACTGACAAGAGTGCTTTCCAGTGCAGACCCTGCCTAAGCGTCACGAGCGCTCCATGAGGGCACTTATGGCAGATGAGGTGTTTAGAAGAGGGACAATGACCCCATTCCAGCCTTACCCAGAAGGGGGAAACCCTCCTGGAGAGGGCAAGGAGGGGAAGCACTGCTTTACCCTGCCAGGTAGACTAGAGCTGAAGGAGAGCAGATGAGTTGCACATAACCCCCATGCAGCTACTCATCCTCTCCTCTACCAGGACTCACAAGGAGAACTCCTCACGCAGGCGCCTCCGGTATTGCTTCTTCGGCTTCATAGTGTTGAAGTAGGGCAGCTTGATGACATCTGGCCACACTGCTGGACAGGGGCTCCCACAGAGCCGGCTGACAACCACAAGAGCAGAGTATGGGCAGTGAGTGGAAGGCAGCCAGGAGGAGAAGAGTCCCCAGCCCCAACTGCTCTGGCTTCAGCTGGAACAGTTGTTTCTCTTCCTTAGCAACTTATGGTACCAATAACCTAGTTCTGGTTTATCAGTTATGGTGAGATAACCCTCAGAGGTTAAATAAAGAGGTATCAGAAGAGGAAAAATGATTACTTTTGGTTTATAAGCCATCCAACACAACACATTTTCAGGGCAAGATGTAATTTAGGTTCATCGCACACTCAACTACCAACAGCAAAGTTTCCAGACAGCGCTTACATTAGCAGCCACACACCCCTAAATGCCCACCTATTCACATCTGCAGTCACCATCATTTGCTGCTCCTATTTTGCAGGCAGGTTAGAGAAAGAGGGCTCTTCTAACACAGAGCCTGTGTGCATGAGCAGTTTCTGCAGTACCTCTTCTCATAGGCATGCATGTGCAATGCTTTACCTGATTAATTCAAGCTGAGCCAGTTCCAGATTGGCTTGAAAAATAGGCTTCTTTGTAAACAGTTCCCCGAGGATACAGCTGGAAAGAGGAAAAGCAAGAGGTCACGACAGCAAACCCTTGGGATGGTCGTTTGAATACTGCAGCATTTCTGTTCAGGAGCAGGTTTGCCCGAGGAGAATTATTTGCATCAGGGCTTGTAGTTGAGGACTGACAAACTAACCTATGTGTACAGAGTCACTGATTCCACGCAGCTGGGAAATAACATTCACTACCAGGCTGGTTAACACTGGCTTCATGCTTTAACTCTTTGCAGGGAAAGGAAGACGTGGCAATAATGTGACAAGGAAACCAGCCAGACAGCTCATTTGCCTTCAGATCCAGCCCATTTCTCTTTGCAGCTTTACTGGAGAGGGGGGTATCTGCCTGCCCAAATCATCCTCAGCTGCCTGAAGCTTACTGTTTGTCATTGCCAAGCACAGGACACAGCCTTGTGCACACAAGGTTTGTACACACACCATTTGTACAGCTGAAAGAGAAAGAAAAGGAGGGAGGGGACAATTCTGGCTCAGTCCTTAATATCTATTCTAAAGCCTTCTGACAGCAGTGACAATCAGTGCCAAATTCTTCCCTGTGAGGGTGCTGAGGCGCTGGCACAGGGTGCCCAGAGAAGATGTGGCTGCCCCATTCCTGGCAGTGTTCAAGGCCAGGTTGGAGAGGGCCATTACAGCCATATACTGAAGCTACAACCAGCAGAGTAAGCCTGTCACTCCTCCTTAGTGGTGCATCAGGACCAAAGGATGGCTGTTTTGGTTATTTAAATAGCAAGAATAGACACTTTTCATGCTCTTACTCGTCAACACCAAGCAGGAGTTTTTACTAAGTGGTGTAGTTTTAGTCAGGTGACATACACCTATCTCCTCAAAGCACACAAGTTTAGAAGTCCATCCCTGGCAGGGTTCAAGGCCAGGTTGGACAAAGCCTTGGGTGCCATGGTTTAGCGCGAGGTGTCCCTGCCCATGGCAGGGGGGTTGGAACTGGATGATCTTCAGGTCCTTTCCAACCCAAACTATTCTATGATTCCAAGTATCCCTGTACTATCCCACCACACTGCCCTGCTGGAACAGAGCTTCAGAGATCAGCTCAAAGCAAAGACCAGCTTCCACGTGCTAATGGTCACAGCCCAAACAGGACAAAAGACACAAGGCAGGCACTTACCCACAGCTCCACACATCTATGGCAGGTGTGTAACGCTCCTCACCTAGCAGCAACTCCGGAGGTCGATACCATAACGTAATGACTTTGTTGGTGTATGGACGGCTGGAATGCAAGACACAAACACACACTGAGGCCAAGAGCCACAAAAATCCTTATAGACTCTAATTTTGACTTCCAAACGGCAGAGTTTGGCATGCAAGTAGAAGCAGTGGGCTTTCAAGTGCCAGCCTTCCACAGCATCTGCCCGAGTTACATCGAGCTGGTGAGCTATCAGGGATTTCAGGTCTGCCTATCTGCAGGTAGCAAGCTGCAGGCACCCAAGGCTGAAAATCCTGACCTGTAAAAGGCAGCAGGAGGCTGCCATGGCTGAACAGCAACTGATCTCAAAGCCAAACATGGGCCAGGGCAAGCAGAGAAGATGTTTCTGCTCCTTATCAGGTGGTTTCTCTAGTGGAAAGCTATTAATAGCAGCCAGGAGTATATTTTTCCAACAGCTGGAGCTACATTATAACACTTAACACTGGAAATCACTCCTCAGGCAGTGCCAGGACTTCCAAGTGAAGTGACTGTGTAGGTATTAAGAAGAAAGGAGCTCATCCCACCTACGGAAGGCCTTTCCCCCTTCCTCACCTCTCCTCTGAGCTGTAGAGTCGGGCGAGTCCAAAATCTGCAAGCTTGATTTGCCCACTGAAAGACAAAAGACAGACACTGGTTTGAGCTCACACACTGCAACAGGAAATGGGAAGGAAATCCCCCACGTAGTAGAAAGGTCCAACAAAGCAATGGGAGCAGTAATTACTTTTGAATATAGCAGTGTTAATTTTCCAGATCCTATTTAATGCTTCAAAGGAACAAAAAGAAAAGGCAATAATTCAGTCTCATCTCTGCCATAAACCCTTCCCAAGAGGCCAATGTCCCAGGGACCTTTTTTAGATGGATATCCAGACATGTGGATGTGATTATGTGCACCATTATTCTCACAGGCTCAAAGTTTTCTTATGGGTATCCAGATAAAGACTTGAGAATTAACAGCAAATGAGTAATTGTGATGTATTCTGTGATGAGCTGTGTTAGTGCCAAACACTATCTAGAGAGGAGAGAGCATTCACAGAGAGCTGCTCCTTCCTACCTTAACTCTCGGTGGTTTCCCTGCATACAAGTGCTTCCAATAAACAGGATTTTTGCCAAAATACCATGGAGACCAAGTTTAGAGCCCCATTTATTTCAAGTCAACATGAAAATTAACTGTAAAGAGCTGCAAAACAGTGGGGAGAGTGCCACCAGCAGCAAGTTCAGGCGAAGGTTGGTGGGGCTGTTCACCCTTACAGGGGCAGCACCCAGGAAAGCCACTGCTTAATCATAACCACCCACCACACCATGTGGAAACACGCAGGGTTGGATTCCTCAGAGGATCAACACCTCCTGCTCCCAACCATACTGAAGGGGAACACAGGGAGAGGGCAGGGAAGAGCTTGGGTTGAAGTGTTTCTATTCCCAGGTTACCTGTTGTTCAATAAGATGTTGGAGCACTTGATATCTCGATGAAGGAAATTCTTCTTGTGGCAATAATCCAGCCCCTCCATTAACTGTTTCATGAAAGACTTGATATGGTCCTCTGAGAAATGTACCAAGCCAGATTCTAGCAGCCCCATTAGGTCATGGTCCATGTACTCAAACACAAGGTAAAAGGCACCTGGTGTAATAGAGAAATCATTTAAGACAAGGAGGGGAAGTGGATTTAACTGTTGAAAAAGCCTTGCCAGTGTTTTGCTGCCATTTTCTATAACACACCCATGTGATACTTAGGGCTTCCCAGATACCCTAAAAGACTTCTTTTTGTTCCTTAACAGAGGAAAGGCCCAACACAACCAAGCAGCCCCAAACACCAATTCCTTTGAAATCCTGGGCACATTTCCCTGGCTGTTCTGGATTTGTTTCTTTTAAGCTAGTTTGTTGAAGAGATTACTTCCACTCACAGCTTGACCTGATGTCTGTGGTGTTCCCTGCTCTCTCTTGGAAGAGAAGGCCCCAAACAGCAGCTAGTGGGACGCTGGAACATCTCCATCTTCCACAGTGACAGAGGACAAAACTCATCTCACCATTAGTGAGGTTTTTGCCACTAATCAGCGTTAAAAGTGATCCTGTAAAGGCTTTCTTTGGGACTCTCCAGGAATGCAATGCATCCTTTTAAACCTGTGTCTACGCTGGCTCTGCAGTGTGACACCTCACTTTAACTGCAACCTATGCTTTGAATCCAGGTACCAAACTTTGAGCTATGTATCAAGGAGGAACCCAAAGAAAGAACATCTAGACTAGGGTTTGGATTTCTGGTTTTACACCAACAAACACTAACGGATTGCATCAGCTCTTTGGCTGACGAAACCCACAGCCTGCAGCAAATGCTACCTTTGTCCTTCTTGAAATCCAGTGCATCTTGTTTGTCCGTGACAATCTCCTTCATGTTCACCACGCTGCGGTGGATGAGCTGCCGCAGGATCTTGATCTCCCGGATGGCTGTGATGGGGAAACCTTCTTTCTCGTTGTCCAGCCGCACCTTCTTGAGAGCCACCAGCTCCCCTGCCGGGACAAGGCAGCGTCAAAGCCTCCGCACACACCCCTGCCATCAGCTTGGTGGGATTCCAAGGGGAAGTTGGGTGGTAAGGTTTAGTGTGAGGTGTCCCTGCACATGGCAGGGGGTTGGAACTGGATGATCTTAAGGTCCTTTCCAACCTGAACTATTCTATGATTCTAAGTTGAAAGCAACACCCACTAAGGTAAAATCGCTGCCACAACTCAAGACAGGGATACCAGTGCTCCCCTCATCTACTTCAGTGTAAAGGTCACACAAGTGAACATAAATTAACCCTGGAAACCACTCCACAAGCTCTGCTACAATAGTGTGGCCAGAAGGGGATTCTTCCCCTCGGCTGGAGGGGGTGCCCCCCTCCAGTCCTGAGCCCAGCTCTGGGGTAACAGCACAAGAGGGACGTGGAGCTGCTGGAGCAAGGCCAGAGGAGGCCATGGGGATGCTGTGAGGGCTGGAGCAGCTCTGCTCTGAAGCCAGGCTGGGAGAGCTGGGCTGGGGCAGCCTGGAGAAGAGAAGGCTCCTGAAGGGGAGACCTGAGAGCAGCTCCAGTGCCTAAAGGGGCTGCAGGAAACCTGGAGAGGGGCTTGGGACAAGGGATGTAGGGACAGGCCAAGGGGAATGGCTTGAACCTGCCAGAGGGGAGACTGAGATGAGCTCTTAGGCAGAAGCTCTTCTCTGTGAGGGTGCTGAGGCGCTGGCACAGGGTGCCCAGAGAAGCTGTGGCTGCCCCATCCCTGGCAGTGTTCAAGGCCAGGTTGGACACAGGGGCTTGGAGCAAGCTGCTCTAGTGGAAGGGGTCCCTGCCTGTGGCTGAACGAGCTTTAGGGTCCCTTCCAACATAAACCAGGCTGGGATTCCACGATTCCTGTGATCACTCGACCACACAAACTGTACTCACAGCAGTGATTTCACAAGCAGGGAAAGTAGAGGGGCACTAACAGGATTTCAAAGCTTCTGTTCTTTTGCCCCTTTTGCAAGCACCTGATGTTAAGAACTTAATCCAAGGCTGGAGCCATTTCTAGTTCTACAGGTATTCATTACTAACAGACAACACCACTAATGCTGGAACAGGTCTGAAGCACACCCACAGGAATGAGACCTTCAAGTGGAAGCAACCTGAAGCCACCTGGCATCCTTACCTGTGTCCTTGTCCTTGGCTTTGTACACCTGCCCATATGTCCCTTCTCCAATAATCCCAATGATGTCAAACTTGTCCACGCAACGCTTCCCCCAGTCACTTTCCGTCTGTCTCCTTTCCCCATACCGAGGACAACAGATTCTGGAAGAGGGAAGGCACCAAAACCATGGGAGTTTGGATTTGAGCTGTATTTCAAAGAAGGTATAGCCAGCACTCGGTACAAAACACATGGGTTTTGCTGTCAGGGAAGCTGCACATGCCTTGCTACACGATCATGCCTGAAGAAAAGGTGTACACCTCTTGTTTGGAACAGCAAACTTCCGGTAGCACCAAGAGCTTTCTATAGGGATACTCATCAGGAGGTTTCTTTGCCCTGCAGGCATTGCTACATTAAAGGATGTGGGCACCTTCAGGGTAAACGTGGCTGGAGATTGGATCTGAAACACTCCAGCAGTTCCTACCACTGGATGGGTCAAAGGGGAAGACAACAGAACCCATCACAGCTTCAGCAGAGCCTGAACCAGGCCTCCATTTGGCTCACAGCTTCCACAACCTCCTCTTCTTCCCAAAGTGCTGTTCATTCTCACAGGGATGAGGCAAGTGGCCTTCAGCTGTGAGTGGTGCAAGTGAAAAACAACCCTCAGGAAACCGTTCATATCCCCTAAGAGAACAACAGAAATATGAACTTGCTCTCTCCACATTTCACTTCCCTCAATCAAGAGCACTCAAACGAGTCTGGGGACAAAGAATGGATACAAGTGAATTAAGTCTGACTCAAGATCTATAAGTAAGTGCCCATTAAGTGTTCTCCCCAACCTATCAATGGTGGGGAGGCTGCTGAGAGCTGGCCAAGCAGCTGCCAGGTTCCATTTCAAATGGAAGAGCTCAGTCAGCTCTTCAAGGAGCGCTGCGGTTACACTTGAAACCTAAAGCTTTGGAAACCCAGACCAAGATCTGCGTGAAGAGACATTAAACCCAACAGCTCCAAAAAGCCAACACAAGAGAGAGAAAGGCTCTTACTTTGGTCTCTTTTTGAAGGGTTGCTGAGGTGGTGTGGCTGCCTTTGGTTCCGGGGAGTCAGGAGGAGATGGATCCCCTCCAGGAAGCTCTGGGGGGAGCGGGAGGTCCGTGAGTAAGTGTCGTGGTCTCTGCTCTCTATCTTTCTTCACAGGTTTTGGAGGAAGAATCTCTTTTGGACTAAACTCCGGAAAGTTAATACAACACAAAAGTCAGACTTAAGAGCCAGGGAGCAAACAAAGCCAGCCTGCTGCAGGACAGGTCGAGAACATGGTTATGAGCCCAAGTTACAGTGCCAAAATGAGCACAGCCAAACAGAAACCTTCACATTTACAATGATAATACACCAGGGTTAGGTTTGAATGCGCCATCGTCAACTACCCACCCAGCTCTGCAGCTAGAACCTGCACAAATAAGGGGTTATGGCGAGTTTCCTGTAAGTTCAGGTTACCCCCAGCCCCCACTTTCCCCCCTTACTTCCTCTATTCAGTCCCTTTACCATACTGAAATTAAACGCATGACTTGTTAAGGAGCACTAAAAATACAAACCCAGAATGACATCTCTCTACATCAGTGACTTTTAACTTCTTAGCCAGCACCCAAATGTAGCTCTGACTTGTGAGTATTGCTGAGACACCCAAAGGGGACTTTAAGCAACCAAGTTACCAACAGCATCCAAAGCTTGGCTTCGACTGGCAGAACCTAACGCCTCTCTCCTGCATCCAGCAGGAAAGGATGAGGAGATCCAAACACCCTGCCAAGGGGCTGTTTTTAGGGCAGGCAGCAGCAGGTTTGCTCTTTGGCAGCACTGTCAGGTCTAACCCCTCAGCATGGAAAACTCCACACGCACCCCGGATGGAAGTAGGTCATTTTCCCAGTCTTTTTATCAGGCACTGTCTAATCCCCACAACAACCTCTTGTTAAGAAAGAGGGACACAGAAGGGCACAATTGTGGCACTGAGCCTGGATACCTCCTGTAAAAGATGGGGGAGCAGCCTTCTCCCACTGCTAAGAAGTCACCAGGGCTGCAGAACTAATGGCCCATCATGAGGGAAAGCACTCACCAGATCCCAGAAACACCAGGAACGGGAGAGCTGCATGGGCTGAGCTCCCCCTCCATTAACCACAGTTAATGTGTGCAGAATAACCCTCAGCCAAGGCAGAATCCTGGTTGAACCTCAGAAGAGGTTGTGCAAAGCAGGACCCAAACGGGGCCTACGACTGCACACAGGAGACAGGAGACTGTTCCAATCAGGTTTTGCTTTCTTTATGGCTTCCATGTGTACCTGAAGCACTGATCTGATCACAGAACCACAGACTGGTTTGGGCTGAAGGGACCCGTGGCAGGGGGTCGGAACTGCATGAGCTTTAAGGTCCCTTCAACCCAAACCAGTCTGGGGTTCTTTATTTTGAAGTGAGAAAGCCCAACAAATCCTTCAGAGCTCTGAAGGCAACCTCAAACACAGAGTTTGTACTGTTGGTGTCTACACAGCCTTTCCTCTCCTCCCATTACATCTCCTTCTAGGTGAAGCAGCCCACAGTGCACCTTGATTGCTGTGCAGTCTAAAAGCATTGCAGAGGTGATAGCAAGCACCAGGAAAGGATGGAGAGTCTCCAACTGAATGAGGCATATCTGGTACTTGGGACACATTTAAGCACGTTTCCATAACCTGCGCTTCCCACAGGCTCAGAGCTGGAGTCTCAGCATGGAAAATTAAAGTCTAGCCACAAAAGTTGTGCTCCTATGTATGAAAGTAGCTAAATAAGAGCGAGCTGCTGCTCAATCACAGTGCCACATGCAACTGCCACCAGACTCAGCAAAACGAAGCAGGGTTTCCCATCCTTTCATTGGGAAAAGCGGCGGAAATCCAGTTACTAAGCATAGCAAGCAGCTGCAGGATCACCCACATGCCTCAGTTCATAGTGATGGCAGAGATAAAGCACACTTGGACAAACCTGAGCCACACCTGGGTGGTATAAAAAGGCTAAACTCCTGGATTGGCAGAGCAATCCCTGGTTTGGAATGAGGGAACACAGCAGCAGAATCCTGCTTACCCTGCCATTTGAGGGGGAAAAGCTGCTGCTCATGACAGATAGAGTTAAGCAAGTGTTTGCTGAACATTACATAGCTTTGGAGGGGCAGAGACACGCATGAGCTTAACTTCCACATTGACTGAAGTGACAACATCACCCTCGTTTACAGGGATAGCAGGAAAATCACTTCAGTGAATGAGAAACTGTAACATAACCATGTTCACTTCACCCACAGGGTAATTAGACCAAGTCACAGCCATTGTGTTAAGCACTTGTCATTAAGACCCATGCTTTCCTAACCAACAAGATACCTAGGCCATCTTCAGTGATGGTTGGAAAGACACACAAGCTAAGCAGAGAAAAATGTATCTGTGCTGACGTTAACAGCACAGCAACACATTAACAGCCACAAAAGGGGAAGCAGCTTTTCCTCCCCTCCATGTCCACTTTGGCTCTTCTGCTCCTTTCCCTTTCACCAAAAGCCACCCCCCAGGAAGGTTTTGCAGCCAAATTCACATTAAAGCCCAGAGCAGCAGCAGCAGCCAAGGCAGGAGCTGCTCTTACAGGATAGAACTGAGCCTGTGTGCTTTGGTTAGACATAATAGGAAACAGAAAGATGAAGCAGGTGCAGCCTCACCCTTCCATTTTTACATGAACACCTACTTCATAAGCAGTAAGGATAGTATTAATGACTCAGTAGTGCAGTTAAACCAATGGCAGTTCCATGCCAGCCTGCATTTGGAACCACCATCACTCTGGTTTGTATTCTGGTATGGGACTTATTGAGCTGTTCCCTGTTATTTGAGTACAGGTTTCAGAGGCATTCAGAGAGCAATTTCAAGATAAGGGTTGCAACAAAGGCCTGCATCATGCCAGACCCGTGCTACGCTACTGCCATAATATGAACAAAGAGTGATGTGAAACCTTTACTAACCACCATTAAATCAGCAGCCAAACCTCTTTTTCTCACCGAGATAAAACACAACTACTGCATGGGACCATAAAACTCTCCATGTAAACCCGACAAGGCCAAAATGAGGACTGGGGCCATGCAGTAGTCTTAAGTGTATTCTGCAGGATGAGGATAAGCTGCCCAACTACCCCAAAGAAGCGGTTTACCTCAACGTTTTGCTTTTAAATGCAACCAGGAGGCTGTGGGGTGACCTTACCTATCCAAGTCATCTTCCCCAACTAAAATAGGGGGGAGCGGAAGCGGAGGCAACGTTGAAGTTTTCAGGTGCGGGATAGCAGCCGTCACAGACACTTGTGTTTTTGTAGCGACTTGGACAGAGGGCTGAGAGTTCACCTGAGAGGATAAAGTAGACGTCCTTGGGTGGGAAGAAGATGGCAAAGGTGTTGGGGCTGAAGGAGGGACCTGAACGGGAGGCAGTTGGGATGGTGGCAAAGGTGGAGCTGCAGGTGATGGAGGCAAAGGCGGCAGCGGCGGGGTCGGAGGTGGTGGTGTGGTTGTGGGCAGAGGAGGAGGAGGTGATTTTATTGAGGGTAGCGGGGGCGGAAGCTCCTTCTCTGCTGTGTCCGTCTCTTTTGGAGACAGGAGGTCCTCTACCACTGCTACAGGCTTCGAGTCTTTTGCTCCCGTCTGTTTGGAATCTCTGACTGGAACAGGATGTTTCCTCTCCGAGTTCTCCTCTGCCTTGGCTTTCGCTGTCTCTGCAGCGGTTTTAGTCTCTGCATTGGTGTGCAGTAAATTCGCTGACTCCGCGTCTGAAGACGACTTGTCAGATTTAACACTTTTGAGGGCCTTTTTAGGCTCCGCGGCGGGCTCCCGCAGCTCGGCCAGGCTGTTCTCCTTCCTCGCCAGGAACACGGGAGAGCCCTTCGCCTCCTTCCCATCCACCCTGGCTGCAGCCGCTGCCGCCGCCGCTCGCTCCTTCTTCTTCCTGCTGAGCTCTGCCCCGAGGCTGGAGTTCAGCGGGAGCCTCGTGGGGGAGATACTGGAATGGCGACTGCGGGAGCCAGACCTCTGCTTCTTGCTGTGAGATGAAGAGTGCCTTGAATAGGCAGGGCTTCGGCTTCGGGACTTCACAGACTTCCTGTGGGGGGGGGACAGGGAGAGGATGAATGAAGCGAAGCAGCTCTCACCCCCTCAGCTACTCACCAACACCAACAGCTCGCTCGGGAAAGAGCCCCCATCAGCTGAATATCAGAATACCTGCGAGGGAAAGCTACTGAAAGGAGTTTACAGGGTAAAGCAGAGCAGGTTTCAGGTCATCACTCAGCTTTCCAGTGGCAGGACCATCCTCATCATCACACTGTTCAAGGCAGAAAGGAAGGATGAAGGTGGGCCGAGCCTCAAGGCGAAAGGAAATCACAGATGCAGGCACTAAAGAAAAGAGTTTATGAAGTTTGCCCAGTTACTATGTACAATTTTAAAGGAAACAAGGGATAAAATATGACTGCTGTCATGGGAATGCTGCCTCAGAAAGCACCTCACTTCAAGCCAATCCCCCCCTCCCTGGTTCTTTTATGATCATCAGAACTCAGATTTGCACAACGTGATTCAGGAGAAGAGAAGCATCCAATCCACCAGGAATTGTCCTTCTGCTTGAGGTATATCCAGAGGGTCTCTGTTAAAATAAGCAGGCTCTACATCAGGTGTCTGCATGCAGAAATAAAGCCACACTGAAACCTGTGAGACACAAGCGAGGCAGGAAACACCTTGCACCATGAGGGTATACACCAGAGCACAGGGTGAACCCAGCAGTAACCACCAGCTGATGTGGAAACCAGCTCAGGAACAAAATGGAACTGGAAACTGGTACTTCCAGTGGCCATATCACAATTCCTGACAAGACACACTGCTTCCAATGAGGATTTTGGAGGTTATGAGGCAGCACACTTTAGCTGTGCATGTGATAGGCTCTGAGGGGTTTAGAAGCTATGTGAGCCAACAGAAAAACAAGGACATTCTGATATCAGACTCTATGGGTACTAGAAACTGCTCAAAGCTTATTTTGATTGCATGAGTTACTCCTCAGGAGTATCCAGTTGTGAAAATGGGGACTTGCCTCAAACCAGAGCTCCACAGGAGCTCTAAACCCCACCTAACAGCGAGCAGGTTTGAACACAGGCTCCCTTGGAACAGTACTCAATGTAATTTACTATTTCTAGTAGACATTAATACTACCCTGAGACAGCAAATGGCTGGAAAATAAACTGGAGAACTGAGACTAAAGCAAAATTCCTTTGTGGACACCACCAGCACCTGCAAGGATGTGAGAGCAGCGCCTGGCTGCACAGAATCCTCTTCCCTTGCTACACCAAACTGCCCTCTCACTAGTACGTACAACCCCAAACCTCCAGCTAACAGGGGTCAAAGAGCACAAGCGTAGGTAGGCCTTACCTTTAGCCTTACAAAATAAATACACAGCCAGAAGGAGGAAAACTAAAGTGTCATCTGAAGTCACTCAACTATTTTCCTCTCCCCTTACGTGTGTTTCTGTAATGGGAATGGGCTTCAGGATCAGCTCTTTTCTCTGAGGTTTCTGCTTCAAGAGTTAACGGTCTCAGATGCAGTTTACCCCTTGGGTAGCAGTTCACCTGCCACATCCCAGGGCTGAAAACACAGGTCTGATTTTGCTCAAAGACCCTTGCACATTAACGGCAGCATTCCTACTGGATCCTGTAGCTTACTGCAGCCACACATAGTTTTGGGGTTAGCGTTCCCCATTACAATTCAGGTTAAGATTAAGATGCTGCAACACTTGGTTTCATCCTGTCTTCCATCCTCCCCATGATTACTCCCCAACAGTTACTCCAACTCAGCTGGTTGCAGAGCAACATTCCCAAGAAGATCACTCAGCAGATCTGATATAAACCTCCCTGGAAACCCAGTTCCACCTCGTTCCACCAGGACTGAAGCCATAAACTCCTGCTCCATGAGCATCACTCTGGCTTTCCCTTCTTCAGCTGACCAATGATAACCTACAGTTATCTACAAAGAGCTCTTTCTTCTTCAGCCCTTTTTCCAGCTCCTTTGTCAGAGCTGAGAAAGCCCCAGAGCCAGCAGCTCCCCTGCTTTCCCAGCAGTTACAACCAGTAACAGATCCCTCCAGGCCTTATCTCATAGGAGAACACAACAGCCCCACCAGCACTACAGCTGATGATCTTCTACAGCTTTTATCACTGCTGGAGCTCTCAGGAAAGATACAGCAAGACAGAAGATGCCCAGGCTTTTTGAACGTACTCCTTCCATCCTCTAGAAGGCTCTTCTCTTGGCTTCACCTGAAGCCAGTCAGCACTTTTGCCCCTTCACATGTGTTAAGACAACTCTCTATAGCTTTCTTACCCTGCTAAGATCATCAGGGATGGGAGATTCAGTCACACTGCAATTCTTCCTGTGGTTAAAAATGCTCTGGGCCTAAACCCCACCGTGTTGTATCTCTAGCCCTGGAAAGGAGAAGTGCAAGATCCAGGACCACTGCGCATTAACCCAAAGCAGAGCTTATGCCTCATCTGGAAATCCAAATGAAGAAGCATTATTAGATTAATTTCATTGATACAATCAGAAGATTAGAATGGGGTTTGGAAGAGGGATTGCTGGAACCCTCCAGCCCTCTTCATGCTAAAACCAACCACAGCTCAGAGCCCTGGGCTATGAGACCCTGAAGCAGCTGGCAGAACAAAGCCCCACATCTCCTCACTTCCACATTAACCATTACACAAGCTCCTAGGAACATCTACGGACATTAAAACACTTCACCTGCTCCAAGCCACCACAGAAGGCAAGGGGAACATGGAAATGAGTGCTTGGGAAGCCTGACTGCATGCCCCATGCTCAGGAAACAAGCTCAACCAGGAGGCAAATGCTTCTGATTTACAAACACCCAACGACCTTTTGCTGTGGCAAGGGTCTGTGTAACAGGGGCCACTACTACAGCGTGTGCACACACTCACACTTAGCTGCTATACTTAGAGCACAACCCACCTCCAGCAAGCTGAAAGACTCTGGAATTTCTTCTTCTAGTTTTAGCTGCAATGCCAACAGTTGCTACAGGGAATGGGAAGGCACATCTGTTCTTTTCCCTACTGACCCAATCAGCCTCATTTGCTCCTCAATGGAAAGCAAGTTGTTTTGCACAGCCATTTGAAATGCAAACATTCTGTATTTTCCTCCCATCAGCACCACAAGCACATGGATTCAGTTTCCTAACACTGGGGCTTGGTCGTGGAAATGAAAGAAAACACAGAATGCCCTTAAAATAACCCCCCCAACTACTATATTGTCAGTCAGTGGATGCCACTCAGTGGCCCAGAAAAGCCTATGTTACCTCCTCTGAAGGATTCCAGCCACAGTCAGGTGTTCACTGCCTGAGTGTGCCAGTTAAAGACCTTTCCTCTCCCAAACTGTCCCTCTGCAGGAGCCAACAGAAGAGATCACAGTCACTACTCCCCAGCTGCTCGGGTGCCCACTCAGCTGCCCCCATTCCACACTCACCTGCAGCACATCCAAAGCTGCTCCTGGTGGAGCTGCTGAGGAAAGCTCAGCTGATCCACCCCTGAGAAGAGCTCCTGCCCAGCCCTCAGCAGAGGGGCAGCCCCACCTCTGGCTTCTGGAGCAGACACCTGAGCAAGAGCTTGCACCAACTGCCTCAGCACTGAGCTGCAAGCTCAGCAAAGCGAAGCTAACACCTGAATTACAACTTACAGTTTGCCTAACATATGGAAAACACATTAACCCCCCTTCTTCCCTTTACTAGAATCCCTTCAGGCAGATGTCTTCTCAAGGCATAATCCATGTTTTCTGTTCTGCTTTACACGCATGTATCACACAGTAAGTTATCTGCCCAGGAAGAAAAGAGGACTAGGTTACCAAATGAAGTCCAAGATTCAAAGAATTCAGTACAAGCTCAGAGTAAACAGTCAGTAACCTTTGGAATCTATTTTGCTTTGAGGTCTAGCATTTTGCCAGGGAGTCAAAGATGCCCTTAAAAAGTTTCTTGTGAGGGCATGGAAGTTCAGGGAAGCAGCACAAAGTTGCTCCCATAATGAAGATCAAGTCAGAAGCAATCTAGCACCTACAACAAGGTAAGCTTCAGGTTCTGCTGGGAAGTGGAGTAACCTGGGGGGCAAAAACCCCACCTCTTAGCATACGACCCTCGTTTCCACACGGTTTCTCCCGGCTTAGGCTGAACACGGACATTTAGCAGGTGCTGTAACATACAATTATAACAGGAAGTGCACATCCATTTCCTACTGCTGTATTCTGACTCTTCCCAAAGTATTGGCAAAGAGTCTGTGAGAGCAGTGCCACCGGGGCAAAAAAGGATTGAGGGGAGGGAGAAGAAAACCATCAGGGACCTCAGGTGTACAAGGAGAAAACAGGGCAGAGGAGGAAGAGCCCAAAGGGAATGCTCCCTCTGTAAAACCACACCAGAACGAGTAGATTTTACGTAACAGCATCCGGGGTGCTAAAACCAGCACAGCTCTCACAGCAAGGACAAAAGCACCATTTCAAGCCCACTCTGGGAGATGGTATTCCTGAAGTTAGGAGCTCTAGTACCAAAGGCCAGATTCCCAAAGCCCTGTGTTCTTTGGGAAGTGCTGATCACACATACACACACTCTGGAGGCAGCCTCTTCTCTCGCAGCTCCTGTTTTGACCAGAGGATGTAGCTACCACAGCGTGGAGCATTTCTACAGCCACTGCATTCCAGGTCACATCTTAACTACCACCAAAGCTCTGCAGTACCCATAGTGACAACTGGAAACTCAACATAAGCTGAAGCTAGGAAAGAAGAATCATTAGAGTATGTGTTTGTGCACGTAACACGGTGATTGATGAACATCTGAAACAGAACACACAGAACTACCTTCAAATAACAGCTTCCTTCTGTAGGAAAGTCATTGATTAAAGAAAAAGGAGAGAAACTTATAGTTAGGCCAAGATCTTTAAGGTCTTTTCCAACCCAAACCATTCTATAAGTTAAGCCAAAACACTGCTGGCTCCTACTGGCCCTGGGAATGCCCCAATTTCAGGATGGAAGCAAGAAACTCCAGCACTGAGAAAGGGAAGCTTAGGCCAGAAAGATGGAGCTCACGTGTCCAGCTTGGAGTGAAGGAAAAAAGACCGTTCAGAAAGAGCACACTGCAGCCTCCTGAACTGTGTGATCAAGTTCCCACCCGTACTGAACGGCTCAAGGCTTCCTGAACCAGGTGAAACCCTTCTCCCTGGCTGAACCCCTCACAGGGAAGAGCCTCAGGAGCCAAGCACAGCCCTCCTCCCCTCACACCACGGCCACCTCAAGAGGTGGGTGTAACTTAATCCCAGGAGCTCATTCAGCCTTGGGCCTCTCTGCTGGGAGCCAACGTGGATGCTGCCTCCCACCATTGGGGAAGGTGTTTCCCCAAGCATGAACCACTGTTTCCACAGGAATTGCCACGACCCCAACCAAAGCAATGCCAAGCAGCCAGCAACTCTGTGCCCCATAGAGGTGAGGAAGGGGATTAAACCTCCCTGTACCCACAGCCACCCCAACAGGCTTCCCCCCCCCCCTTCCCTGGGGTGAGGAAGACCACGCTGAGAGCATGTACCTGGCGATGGGGCTCCGGCTCACAGAGCGCTTGGTGCCGAAGGGGCTGCTCGAGCGCCGGCGGCTGTAGGGGCTGGGGGACCTCCCGCTGTAGGACCCGCTGCCTCTCTCGTAGCTGGACGAACGCCTCCTGTTATAGGGGCTGATGGACCTCTGCCGCCGGCTGTAGGGGCTGGGGGAGCGGGTGTTGGACTGGTAGGCCACAGGCTCCTTGTAGGGCGGGCTGATGGACTGGCGGCGCGAGGAGCCGCCGGGGCTCTTCCTGTAGGAATCGTAGTTACTGGATGTGTGAGAGCGGGGAGGGCTGAGGTCGTATTCCTGGATGTAGGAGGCTCCTGAGGGGCTGTCATCCAGTTTCGGGCTGTCAGACCATTTCCTGTGAGGGCTTCTGGATTTCCGCTTGGGACTGTCAATGGTTTTGTAACTTTTGGGAGCATCCCTTTTCCGATGGCTTTTACTGCGCTCTTTGTGGCTGGACTTGAGCTCCCGATCCTTCCTGGATTTCTCCTTGTGCGCTTTGGCTGACCGGGATTCCTTGTTGCTACTCTTTGAGGACAATGACTTGGGATGCTCCTCAGCCTCTAGGAGTCTCTTGGAAGATCCCGATATTCTCTCCTTGGTGGACCCAGACCTACTGGAGGAATCCAGGCTCTTTTCCAACTTCCTCTCTTTCTCCGACTGTTTGCTCTTCATCAGCTCCCGGACGCGCTTGTGCTGATGGTGCCGGTGCTTCTGGACCCTCTCGCTCCTGTCCATTTTCCTCTCCTCATTCTCCCTCCTATCCAGCTTGAGGGCCACATCATCCGAGAAGGTATCCGAATCCGAACTGATGTCATCATATTCCACCAGCGGCTTCATCGTCGAGCCCAAGGATGCTGCGGCCTCCTGGGCCACCAGCGGGGACTCCCTGGAGTGCCTGGACTTGTGCCGCCGGTGCCGGGAGGCCGGCCGGTGCCTCTCCTTGCTGTTGGAGCTCCCGCTGCCGGGTGCGTGCTGCGAGGACCCCCCGCCGCCCCCGTCCTTCTTGCCCCCATGTCTCTCCGGGTTTGGCATTCCTCCTCCTCCACCGTGCTCCGGAGAGCGGAGGGGGAAGAAGCCTCCGAAACCCCCAAAACTTCCTCACACGCCCGCCCCTCGCACCATTCACCCCGGCCTCGGCCCTCCCTGCCGCCGACACCCCCCCGCCGCTCCTACATGGGGGAGCGCGGCCCCGCGGCTACGGGAGGCCCCGGAGGAGGCGGAAGGACGAGGGAAGGGGGAGGGGGGGAAGCAGGCACCGGGAGGGGAAGGGGACAGGGCCCGGCCTCACCGCCTCATCCAAGGGGCCCAGGCCCAGAGGGCAGCGCCGCGGCGGGGGCGCCCCAGGAAGGCGGGGCCTGGGCCCGCGAATCGCTCTCCACCCCCCTTCAGCACCGGGAGCCCGCGGATGGCGCCGCCGGAAGGAGCGCGGGCCCCCCCCGCCGCTGCCCCCGGTCCGGTCCCGTCCCGCCGCCGCCGCCCCCCGCTCACTTCCCAAAGCGAAACGGCTCCGCGTCCAAGGGGGGCAACCTCGGCAACTTCTCGCGAGACCCGGCCCCCTCTCGCGAGAGCAGCGGCGGCAGCGGCGCCCCCGCCCCTCAGCCGGGTCCCGCGAGAACCTGGCGGGGTGATAAGGGTTGGGGGGGGCGGTGCGCCCTCGACTTCTCGCGAGAGCTGCGCCGCTCCCACTGGAAGCCTATTGGATAGGGGGAGGGGGCGGAGCTTGCACGCACGCACCCCTCCCCGCGCGCACACGCTGCTCTCGCGAGAGGGCGCGAGACTCCCCTCTGCGCGCGCTCCCGCAGCCATGGCTGCCGCCGCCGTGTGAGGCCCGAGGGGCCCGGCCGCGGCTTCCCTCCCCCCCCTTTCCCCAGCCCCGTCCCGTTCCCCTTCCCCTCCGCTCCCCGCGGCCCCGCTGCTGGGCCGCACAGCCCCGCCCGCGGCATGAAGGCGGCGCCCGGCGGCGCTGAGGGTGAGTGAGGCGCTGGGGCTTCCCGCCGGCCCTGTGAGGAGACGGGGGGGGGGGTGGTGGTGTCGGGTGTCTGAGGCACCGATGACGGGCTGGGGCTGAGGGGCCTACACAGGAGGAGGAGGGGGGAGGGCCGTGGGCTTTCTCCGGCTTCCCCCCCCCCACCGGGCCTGTGTGGCTTCGTGCTGCGTTGGTGAGGCTGCAGCTGTGATGGGAGCTTCCCTGTGAGGGTGCTGAGGCGCTGGCACAGGGTGCCCAGAGGAGCTGTGGCTGCCCCATCCCTGGCAGTGTTCAAGGCCAGGTTGGACCCAGGGGCTTGGAGCAAGCTGCTCCAGTGGAAGGGGTCCCTGCCCGTGGCAGAGGTTGGAGCTGGGTGAGCTTTAAGGTCTCTTCTAACCCAAACTAAGCTGGGGTTCTGTGATCTTGCAGTTCTCTCCCTGTCCCTGTGCTTAACAGGATCTTATCAATGCATAAACACCTTGAGGAGAGCCTAAAGCAGGGGGAGCAGAGCTCCCTTCAGGTGGGAACTATAGGCCATGGGTGCAAGCTGAAAGGTTCCACCTGAGCACCATGAAACCCTTTATCACCGGCACAGAGGTGTGATGGAAGCTCCATCCTGAAGCCACCAGGACATGGGGCTGGGGAGCCTGTTGTCAGTGGCCAGGAGTCCTCAACTGTGTTAGCTGAACCGGCCAGTGCTTGGTCTTTGGTTAGTCACTGACTCTCTGTCCATTCTTTTCTCTCATCAGAGAGATATTCTTTCCTGTGAGGGTGCTGAGGCACTGGAATGGGTTGCCCAGGGAGGTTGTGAATGCTCCATCCCTGGCAGTGTTCAAGGCCAGGCTAGACAAAGCCTTGGGTGGCATGGTTTAGTGTGAGGTGTCCCTGCCCATGGCAGGGGGGTTGCAACTGGATGATCTTAAGGTCCTTTCCAACCCAAACTATTCTATGATTCTATATTATTCCGAAGAGTGGAGCTTTCTCTAATAGCTTGTAGACCCACGCATTGCAGATGGGAGTCTATGGGATGGAAGAGGTGTTTTGTAAGCGTGAGTTGGTTGAGATTTGTGCCCCCTCCAGTTGCCTGCTGCTGCTTTCAGAGCCGTGCCCTGGCTCTAGAGCAGCACAGAGGAGCCTCCAAGCTTGTGTCTCACACCAGCGTGGGGCAGTGTGTCTGCTCACAGAACCCATCACAACTGGCAGTTGGACCAATGTGGTTGAGGTTTTTTGGTGAGGGAAGGGTCTGTGAGGATCTTCAATGTAAACAAGCTGGAGGATTGGATGTGAGAATAGTGATGGGGAATGCAGGAAACAAAGCTTAACCTCACTTCTGTAACAGTGTTTTGTACACTGTTACACTGCCTCAGACCATGTATCTTCATTTTATGGTCCTTGAGGTTTTGACAGCTTGTGATAGAGCCTATGTATTGAGCTCATGGGGAGAAATGAGCAGTGAATACGTTTTATGAAATCACATTTAGCTTCAAGGTGGAAAGGCTTTTCATTCCAACTGCTCGGCTGTTTTATTTGTAGCACTTCGAGTGTTGTCTTGTTCTATGTTCTCAAGAGTGCCCTGTCTTACAGAGACGGAGAAGCTGAACAAGATGAGCACCCTCTTGGAAAGACTCCATGCAAAGTACAACCAGAACAGGCCCTGGACAGAAACCATGAAGTTAGTGCGTCAAGTCACGGTGAGAGGTGCTTTCTGGAGCTCCTGGCGTGGCAATGGTGGTGTTGCTTTGTTAGATCTCTTCAAAGGGCTGCCCCTTGCTCTTTGGGGACCTTGGGGTTTGTAAAGCAATTTGCTCCCATTCAGTGATGCTCCAAACTCGGCGCTGGCTTTGGCAAATGAGGGTTTGAAATAGTGGGAGGAAGGAGGAGCAGGAGGCAGGGGAGAGCTACAACAGCAGCTTCTACGTGCACTGAGGTGTTAAAAGTGTGCCTGACTCCTTGTTTCTGTGTTGTCTCTCGTGTAACTCTTAGCTTATGCCTATTTAAAAGGTGCTCCAGTCTGTTCTTCCAGATGAGCAAGTTACTTAAAAGCAAATAAATCAATCCCAGGCCTGCTTTTGTTCCCTTCTTCCAAAGCAGATAGTGTTCTCCTACAGGAATCAAAATGCAGCTGTAATTTGGGGGGGAAACTAATAAGCTTTTCATTACCTCAACAAACCTCCCTTGACTGAACTGTGGTGGCAATAACTGCTGCTACTGAGTGAGGCACAAAAAGCTGTTTCTCTTCTCTCTGACCAAGGAAAAGCGCGTTGTGATGAACTCAGGGGGGCACCAGCACCTGGTGAGCTGCTTGGAGACGCTGCAGAAGGCCTTGAAAGGTTGGTGCATCCTGTGCTCAGCAGTGGGAGGCCCCCAAACCAGGAGAGCAGTGAAGTGGCTGCTGGCACATCTCACTGTGTTCCTCCTGTGTGTGTGCTTATGTTTGGGCACCTCCTCTCCGTGCCTATGGAGACTGTCTGTGGTGCTTCTGTTGTGAAAGGAGAAAACTTGTGAGTGGGAAGTACTAAAACGTGGAATGGTGAAAGGAATGGCTTTATTTCCCTTTTTTGCACCTGTATGAGAGTTTGAACTTGCTCTTTACATCAGCCTGGCCACTCTTCTGAAAACAGACCTGAATTCCACTGGGGGAATAAAATCCCTTCTCTCCTTGCAGTTCTGGGAACGTTTGGTTCTCTCTGTTCAAGCTGTTCTGCCTGTGTTTTGAGTGCAGCTCATGTTGCACACGTGAAGGTGTGAGCAGATGTGGGAGGGAGGAACTGGTTGAGGTTGGGTTTAATGCTGATGTCTCATTCCTGGGGAGGTGTTGAATCGTTTCACTAAGCCTTGTTTTCTGCTCTCCCCATCTAGTATCTTCTCTGCCTGCCATGACAGATCGCCTGGAGTCTATAGCTAGACAAAATGGGTAGGTCTTCTCCTTTAGTTGACAGCAAAGGCTTTCCCTGTTCCTCTGCACCCATCATGCTCTCACTGCTGCTTTGGTTGGGTTTTGTGTGCATCTCATGGCAATTTTTGTTTTGTTTCCTATGGAAGGCTGGGATCTCACCTTAGTGCCAATGGCACTGAATGTTACATCACTTCAGACATGTTCTATGTGGAAGTCCAGTTAGATCCTACAGGGCTGCTGTGTGATGTCAAGGTGGCTCACCATGGAGAAAACCCTGTGGTATGTATCACTGACCAAGGTGAGGGTGATGTCTGTGTGGTTTTGACTCCCTTTGCTTTGAGCACAGGAAATGGATTATATTTAATGTTTCCCTGCACCTACCTTACACCTTTACTGCTTGTTCTAGTGGCAAGGAAAATCCTCCATGGAGTTATTCCTGTGGGTTAGCCTGGTTGATGTATGTGTGTGGAACCAGTTTACTGCTGGTCTTTCTTTCCCTCTGACTGGTTTTACAGCTGACAAAATCAGCTGTGGACATTTTCACTGTGTTTCTGGAAGCAGGATAAGGAAAATAAGCTTAGAAAACTGAGATCTGCAGATGGGAAGTACAAAAATGTGGCATGCTGAAAGGAAATTATTTTCCTCCTGTACACGGAGGAGAGTTTGAATTTGATGCTTGTATTGTCCACTCTTCTGAGAACAGAGCAGTTTTTAGTACCTCTGTATAGAAGATTACTGTTTTCAACTGAAAGCTTCATGATTTCAAAAGTTTATTTCAAATGAGTTGTTTAAGCAGAAAGAGAAGTGCTTAAATCTGTCCCAGAGGAGCTGAGGGACAGAGCTGGAGCTGGAGCAGTGTGGAGTTGTGAGCACTGGGTTGCTGCTCAGGAAAAGCTGCTGCTCAGGAATGTTCCTGTGCTGATGTTTTGCAGTTGCTGTGCTGCACAGGGACTGAAATCACTGTGCTGACACTGATCTCATTCTGTCTTCTTCCCTTTCCAGAGCTGTCCAGAACTGGTGCAACATCTGAGGTGAGCATCAAGAGTTTGTTGCATTTTTGGCAGCCTCTCTTTGCAGTAGTGATCCCACGCTGGTTTAGGTCTGGAAACGCAAAATGTTTCCTTCCCCACAAAGTCTCTCCGTGCCTTCAGGGGGTTTTCTGGCTTTGGTTCACCTCCTTCTGATCCTGAGTGCTGTGCCCAGTATCTTCAAAGCCACAGGGCAACATTCCCCAGACTCAGTAAAGGTGGACCATGCTGAGAGTATATTTTGTAGCTTCCATGTAGCAAAAGTGTCTTCTGAAGTGACTTAGTGTCTGTATTAATGTAACCTTTTAAAACAAACCCTTGTGTGTTACAAGTTTGAATACATCTTAACTTTGCCTTTCAGAGAGAAGAACTTTGATGAGTTTTCTAAGCATCTGAGAGGACTGGTGAACCTGTATAAGCTGCCAGGAGACAAGTAAGTCTAGGATGTATTTATTTACTGCCACATATATAAAATAAATGGGCAAGTTTTGCTTCTGGGCTTAAATATTCATTGTGTGTGAGCCCCCTGACCTCCCTACCACAGCTCGCACTTGTGCAGTGGGTAGGGAGGGTTTCATGTGAGGTGGAGCTGCAGAGTGACAAGTGATCCAAGTCTAAAGGCTCAGGCTGATGGCAAGGCCTTCTTTGCACAGTTCCTTTCCTTTGTTCTGACATTGTTTTGTTGTTTTTTTTCTCCCCAGCAAACTGAAAACTAAAATGTACTTGGCTCTGCAGTCCTTAGAGCTGGATCTCTCAAAAATGGCAGGGATGTACTGGTAAGGACCTCTGTGTGGTTTGGGGTTTGTTGTTGGTTTGGGTTTTCTTACTAACACTGCATCACACGGGCTGATTCTGATTGTGCCACATCCTGCTTATGTGGGAAGTGTCCCATCAGTGCCTGTCTAGTCTGTCATTGCTGCTAAGAAGATGCTGAGGCTATAGAGGGCCTGTGGGAGCAAGGGAATGAGAAAGAGAGAAAAAGTGCTTAGAGCTTTTTAGCAATTCCTTCTTAACTGCAGAACTTGATTGCAAGAAAGTCTAAAAGGCAAAAAATGAAGTTTGAAGCTGGCTGGATTAGTGGTAACACGGTTTACAGTAAGAAACTGAGAACCATTTGACCCTCTTATACTGCTGTAGAGCCTGGGCAAACAGCCGTGCTGTGAAGTTTAAGGTCAGTGGGACTGGAGTTTGGTTTCAGGTATGGCTCTGGCTTGTTACAGACTTGTGGTCGTCTTTCTTGCAGGCAAGCCACCAATGCCAACCCCTTGGACAAGATTCTCCATGGCAGCGTTGGCTATCTCACCCCCAGGAGCGGAGGTACCTTTGAGTAGTGCTTATAAAAGGAAAGAATCAAACTTACTTTGTTCAGAAGTCCCCTTTATGGACTTTGGTTTCACCTGAACTGCTGGAAATTAATGGGCCATGCCAAGCAAAGAGGGACAGGGTTGACAGGGTTGAGTGTTTGTGACTCCCACGTCATGCAGAGGTCCAGCTTTGCTTTACAAAGCCACGCAGATGGACACGTGTGGGTCTGCCAGCAGAGCACAGCTCTTCAAGGTCACAGCTCTGCTCAGTGTGTGCTGTGGCTCAGTGTGAATGCTGTGTGGCTGTGGGGGTTAATAGTGCTCGGGGTGACTTGTACCCCCAAGTTCAGCAGCTTCTCTCCCACAGGTCTCCTGATGAACCTCAAATATTACGTCTCACCCTACGATTTGTTTGAAGATGGCTCTGGAGCCCCTGTTATTTTACATGAGAACAACGGTAGGTCAGCTTCAGTGAGGGCTACTGCTGCTTGGAGGAGAAAAGAAGACAACTCTAGCAGTCTCACTGCCCTCTGCTGTCACCCTGTCACACAGGACAGTCATGGGTTGACTTGCAGAGGACATGGGTTCAATAAGCCTGTGTGGAAATGCTGGTGACCATCTTCTCGTGGGTGTTCTGGAGTTCAAACTAGACTGCTACCAAAGGGGATGGGGTGCACATAGAGCCTTTTTCCTTAGGGTGAACTTCATCCTTAACATGGATTCTGTTTTGTTGTGTTTCTGCCATCTTACTAGAAGGTGAAGTTCTATGCATGGACATGGATATCTGTGTCTCACTAAAATGACAAAACCAAGCAGCTATTCAAGCTGAGGCTGCTCTTGGGAGAGGAGAGGGTGAAAGTGTCCGAAATCATGATTTGTTTTGCATTGTAAAGAACATACTGCAAACTTACAAATGTATTTGGAGTCTCTTTTAAGAATGATGCAATTGGTTCACCTTGCAAGAGAAAAACAGAACATTAGGGAGTAAAAGTAGTTTGGCTGTAGGTCAGTTTAGTGATAAAGTGAATGCTGGAAGCTGCCTGGTGGAGGAAGTAAGGTATTTCAAGGGGGGAATGGCCTTAACCTGCCCGAGGGGAGACTGAGATGAGCTCTTAGGCAGAAGCTCCTCCCTGGGAGGGTGCTGAGGCGCTGGCACAGGGTGCCCAGAGAAGCTGTGGCTGCCCCATCCCTGGCAGTGTTCAAGGCCAGGTTGGACACAGGGGCTTGGAGCAAGCTGCTCTAGTGGAAGGGGTCCCTGCCCGTGGCAGGGGGTTGGGACTGGATGAACTTTAAGGTCCCTTCCAACCCAAACCACTGTGTGACTCCATGATTTCCATATAGTGATGTTTCTCACATAAAGCTGCTCTGGGTTTATCGTTGTGTTTGTTTCTTGCTCCCTCTCGTAGTCCCTCGCTCGCTGGGGATGAACGTGTCGGTCACCATTGAGGGCACCATGGCCATGTACAAACTTCCAATCGCCCCACTCATCATGGGCTCCCATCCAGTTGACAGCAAAGGGTAAGCAAAGGACACAGTGCTCAGCACCCTGGTTTGGGTGCACGTTCAACACTCAGGCCCCTGTTGGAGTCAGAGGGGGAGATGGCTGTGTGATGTCAGTGCATCATGGCACTGTCTTTAGCCAAGAAATCCCTATTTCAGGCATGTGACATGCTTTTGAGGAGTACTTTACTTGGTAAGAAGGTCTAACAGCCTGCTTGGGTTGGAGCAAACAGGAAATTGGCTGGGTGGTGTTGGCAGCAGAAGCCACAGCCATGCCCTGTGTCTGATAAGGTCCTGTGTTAACCACTCTTTCAGAACTCCGTCGTTCTCGTCCATCACTAGTGCCAACAGTGTGGATCTACCAGCTTGTTTCTTCCTGAAATTCCCACGTCCCATCCCAGTGTCTCGAGCTTTCATTCAGAAGCTTCAGGGCTGCACAGGTGGGTGGCAGATCTGTCTCATAGCTGCTCCTCAGCTTTTTATTCATAAACTGCTGCTTGTTTTGAACGTGTGACAGAAAAATTGCTCGAGTTTTTGTGCTGTTGTCAGGAAAACCTGGATAGGTTTCCTCTGTGGTAACACCTTCAGTGGCCCACCTTCTCCTTCTGGCTCCCTGGTGCTATCATTCTGTGCCATCTTGTGCCCTCAGGTATTCCTTTGTTCGACACACCACCAACATTTGTGCCCTTGTATGAGCTGATCACGCAGTTTGAGTTATCCAAGGAGGCTGATCCAGTACCTTTAAACCACAACATGCACTTCTATGCAGTAAGTATCTTGTTACAAGCAAGCACTGGAATTCAGATACAGACCACAGTAATTAGAATTATAGAATCCCAGCCTGGTTTGGGTTGGAAGGGACCTTAAAGCTCATCCAGTCCCAACCCCTGCCACGGGCAGGGACCCCTTCCACTGGAGCAGCTTGCTCCAAGCCCCTGTGTCCAACCTGGCCTTGAACACTGCCAGGGATGGGGCAGCCACAGCTTCTCTGGGCACCCTGTGCCAGCGCCTCAGCACCCTCCCAGGGAAGAAGAGCTTCTGCCTAAGAGCTCATCTCAGTCTCCTGTTAGAAGCAGGAGAAATCCTAGTTCTTAAATTGGTGGATCCCTTGTTAACTTCAAAGGGTTTCTCTCTACATCTCAAGGGCTGCTGCACTGTATGAAAGCGGTTTAGTGGGGACAATGAGTACTGTTCAGCTCTGATACTTCTGAGGAGCCAAAAAACGTGTTTTGCTTGTTCAGATTGGAAGGCTGTGTCTTCCTTGTTACTCATTTCACCCGGAAAAGTGGCTTTGATGTCCCTTCCATCTGGGGCTTGCTTTTCCTTCCTGGAGGTCTGTTACTGCCTTGTACTCAGCAGGAGTTGGAGTAAAGCAGGAATTGTTTGTCAGGCTCTTCCAGGACAGCAGCACTGTTACTTTCTGAACAAAGATGCTCCTCTCCCAGATGGAAGAAGCCTCCAAGGAACTCTGATCAGTAAAATCGCCTTCCAGCACCCAGGCCGGGTCCCACTCATCCTCAGCCTCATCCGGCACCAGGTGGCCTATAACACCCTCATCGGCAGCTGCGTCAAGAGGACAGTGCTGAAGGAAGGTGGGTGCAGCAGGTGGGGATGGGGAACCCTGGGTGATGGGCCCAGGAAATGAGGTCTATGCTTTCCTTTTCCCTCTGCTTTTCCCTTTCTTTCTATATGGGAGCATCGAGCTGGTGACTCTGGTTCATGCCCTGTGTTCCTTAGTTGAACAGCTCCCATGTCCCCGTGTCTTTCAGATTCCCCTGGGATCCTGCAGTTTGAAGTCTGCCCACTCTCTGACTCCTGTTTCAGTGTCTCCTTTCAGCATCCCGTGAATGACTCCCTGGTCTGTGGTAAGTGGAATCAGGAGGAGCCAGGAGTGTGTTTATGGGAAGGGTGGCAAAGTTCCCTTCCACTGCAACCAGGAGTTTGATCCCTTCCAACCTCCTCCTCTCTTGTAGTGGTAATGGATGTGCAGGACTCCACTCATGTGAACTGTAAGCTCTACAAGGGGCTGTCTGATGCTCTGATCTGTACAGATGATTTCATTGCCAAGGTTGTGCAAAGGTAAGCCAAGGGTTTCTGTGCCACCAGGAACTCCAGCTCATACAATGTACTCTGTGTCAATCTCATGTTTACCCCGATGGGTTTGGAGCTGTCCTGTGTGGGGGTGAGTCTTGGGAGTGGTTGTTTGGATGAGAGGAAAGCTGGAGCCCTATTGAAAACCCCATTCCAGGCATTCAGCTGTAGCTTCTTGTATTTGAATTCATGTCCAGGTGCCTTCTCGTGGGGGTGGCTGCTTTCTGAGTCTTAGAAGACGTGGAATAGCTCCCAGCAGTTTGTCTTTACACAGACCTTTCACCAGGGTTCCTCCACTGTTCAGAACACAGCAGAATGGGAGCAGGGCACTGCACAGGCCTTTGCAGTGAGAATAGCTGCTTCTGCTTGCAGAACATTAGAGGCTCAGCTCTCTCAGCCTGGCTCCAGCGCAGAGCTGCTCCGGTCCTCGCAGCATCTCCATGGCCTCCTCTGGGCTCGCTCCAACAGCTCCATATCCCTCTTGTGCTGTTGCCTCAGAACTGGACACAGCACTGCAGGGGGATCTCCCCAGAGCAGAGCAGAATAGAGAGGGAGAATCAAGTTGTGATAAGGTCTTGTTGACCATGGCCATTGGGCAGCAGAGCACACACTGACCCCTTTGTGTTGTGTCTTGCAGGTGTATGTCCATCCCTGTCACCATGAGAGCAATCCGGAGGAAAGCAGAAACCATTCAGGCTGACACACCAGCCTTATCCCTCATTGCAGAGACAGTCGAAGATATGGTGAAGAAAAACCTCCCCCCAGCCAGCAGCCCGGGGTATGGCATGACCACAGGCACCAACCCCCTGAGTGGTACCACTACCCCAACCAACACTTTTCCTGGGGGGCCCATCACTACTTTGTTTAACATGAGCATAAGCATGAAAGAGAGGCATGACTCGGTGGGGAGCCATGGGGAGGACTTCAGCAAAGTGTCTCAGAACCCAATTCTCACCAGTTTATTGCAGATCACAGGCAATGTGGGCTCAGCCCTTGGCTCAAGCCCAACCCCTCCCCACCACACACCACCACCAGTATCCTCCCCAGCAAGCAACACCAAGAACCACCCCATGCTCATGAACCTTCTGAAGGAGAATCCCCCTCAGGATTTCTCCAGCCTCTATGGGAGCAGCCCTCTGGAAAGGCAGAACTCTTCCTCTGGCTCCCCCCGGATGGAAATTCCTGGGGGGAATAAGCAGAAGAAAAAAAAGTCCCGCGTGCCAGCCGACAAACCCAAGCACCAGACTGAGGATGACTTCCAGAGGGAGCTCTTCTCAATGGATGTTGACTCCCAGAACCCCATTTTTGATGTCAACATGACTGCAGATACTCTGGACACCCCTCACATTACTCCAGCCCCCAGCCAGTGCAGCACTCCTCCTGCTACGTACCCCCAGCCCATCCCTCACACGCAGCCCAGCATTCAGAGGATGGTTCGGCTCTCCAGCTCGGACAGCATCGGTGCCGACGTCACCGACATCCTCTCGGACATAGCAGAGGAGGCTTCCAAGCTCCCCCCCACCACTGAGGACTGTCCACCCATTGGTACTCCAGTGAGGGACTCTTCCAGTTCAGGCCATTCCCAGAGTGCCCTCTTTGACCCAGATGTGTTTCAGAGCAACGCCAGCGAGAACCCCTACACGGACCCTGCGGACCTGATCGCGGACGCTGCCGTCAGCCCCAACAGTGATTCCTCCAACCATTTCTTTCCCGATGGTGTAGATTTCAACCCTGACTTGCTCAACAGTCAGAGTCAGAGCGGCTTCGGGGAGGAATACTTTGATGAGAGCAGCCAGAGTGGAGACACGGATGATTTCAAGGGTTATGCATCCCAGGCTCTTACTACTTTGGGGGTGCAAGTGTTGGGGGGCGATGGGGGGGACAATAAATTCAAGGGTAGCACTCAGTCTGACACGGTAGACTTCAGTATTATTGCAGCTGCAAGCAAAGCACTGGGGTCCTCGGACATCATGGAGCACCACAGCGGAGGGCAGAGCCCTCTGCTGAACACAGGGGATTTAGGGAAAGAGAAGTCTCAGAAACGGGTAAAGGAAGGCAATGGCTCTGGAAGTAACATGGCAGGAGCCGGGATAGACGGGAAGCCTGGGAAGCGGAGCCGGACGCCCTCCAGTGATGGCAAAAGTAAAGAGAAACTTCCCAAGCGGAAGAAGCAGGAGACAGATGGGAAATCCCCATCTCACAGTTCATCCAACAGGCCTTTCACCCCACCAGCAAGCACAGGTGGGTCCAAATCTCCTGGGAGCTCGGGCAGATCTCAGACTCCTCCTGGTGTAGCTACTCCTCCTATCCCCAAAATCACCATTCAGATCCCAAAAGGAACAGTGACTGTTGGCAAACCGTCTTCGCACGGCCAGTACACAAGCAGTGGCTCCGTCACCTCCTCCAGCGGCAAAAGCCATCACAGCCATTCTTCCTCCTCCTCCTCTTCTTCCTCCTCTTCAACCTCAGGCAAGATGAAAAGCAGCAAATCGGAAGGGTCTTCAGGCTCCAAGATGAGCAGCAGCCTCTACTCGGGCCAAGGCAGCTCGAGTTCAGGGCAGTCCAAAAGCTCAGCCCAGTCAGTGGGAAAACCGGGATCCTCCCCCATCACCAAACACGGCCTCAGCAGCGGCTCTGGGAGCACCAAGATGAAACCTCAAGGGAAGCCATCGTCACTTATGAACCCGTCCATGAGTAAACCAAACATCTCCCCATCTCATTCGAGACCCTCGGGAGGTTCCGAGAAGCTCGCTTCTCCCATGAAACCGGTCCCAGGTACTCCGCCATCATCTAAAGCGAAGTCACCGATCAGTTCAGGGTCTGGAGGCTCCCACATGGCTGGGACTGGCTCAAGCTCAAGTATGAAGTCGTCTTCAGGAATGGGATCCTCTGGGTCGATGTCTCAGAAACCACCTCCTTCATCGAATTCCTCGACGGCGTCCTCATCTTCCTTTTCATCCAGTGGGTCTTCCATGTCTTCATCTCAAAACCAGCATGGAAGCTCCAAAGGCAAGTCTCCAAGCAGAAACAAGAAGCCATCTCTGACTGCAGTCATAGACAAGCTTAAACACGGGGTTGTCACTAGCGGGCCTGGTGGAGATGACCCAATGGATGGACAAATGGGGCCAAGTTCCAATTCCTCAAGCCATACGATGTCCTCCAAACACAACATGTCTGGAGGGGAATTCCAGGGCAAACGTGAGAAGAGTGACAAAGAGAAATCTAAAGTCTCTGTTTCTGGGGGATCTGTTGACTCTTCCAAGAAAACTTCGGATTCCAAAAGCGTTGGAAGCACCGGCGTGGCCAAAATCATCATCAGCAAACACGATGGTGGTTCCCCCAGCATTAAAGCCAAAGTCACTTTGCAGAAACCTGGGGAAGGAGGTGGGGACAGCCTCAGGCCTCAGATGGCTTCTTCCAAAAGCTATGGGTCCCCTCTCATCAGCGGCTCGACCCCAAAGCACGAGCGCTGCTCTCCCAGCCACAGCAAGTCGCCTGCATACACTCCCCAGAACATCGACAGCGAGAGCGAGTCGGGCTCCTCCATAGCAGAGAAATCCTACCAGAACAGCCCCAGCTCCGACGATGGCATCCGGCCCTTACCCGAGTACAGCGCCGAGAAACACAAGAAGCATAAAAAAGAGAAGAAGAAAGTGAAGGACAAAGACCGGGACAGGGAGCGGGAGCGGGAGAAGGACAGGGACAAGAAGAAGTCGCACAGCCTGAAGCCAGAGAGCTGGTCCAAGTCGCCCATCTCAGCTGAGCAGCCTCTGGCCATGGGCAGCAGCTCCATCCTTGCTTCCGAGCGTCCGCCCCGTGCCAGCCCCGAGTTCCTCATCGGGGAGGAGGACGATGATCTGATGGATGTGGCTCTGATTGGTAACTAATATCCCTAATGCCTGGAAGAAATGAGCTCTTGCAGGCTCTGCAGGTTCCACATCCCCCTGCAAACCTGCTGCGCTGCTCAACAGGCTGTGTGTGAAAAGGGGGGAACAAAAAGTATTCCCAAGGATCTCCAAAGACAAAGGAAAGCGCCAGTGCCAGCAGCTCCCTCAGGATCCAGGTCCTGACTGTGGCCTTCACCCTGCTGGCGCTTACACTTGGCTTTAATAAGTATTAACAACCCCGTTAGAGTTCAATGGGTGTGAAGCAAAGTGCATGGGAACAGACCCCAGAGTGGTGCAAGCGGAATCGGGCTGTTCTGAGTCCCTCTTCCCCTCATCCCACTTGGAATCAAGTTGCTTTTGTATCAAGGAAGTTTGATGTTAGGGCTGGATTTTTAAAGGGTGATTGGAAGGAAAAGAAAACAATAAGGTCTGATATGATTCTTGTGGCATTTCTTCATTCAATGCCCAAGCCAGTGTGGGGCTGAGCAACTTCAGCTTCCCCGGATCTGAATCCTGCTCTGTGCTCTGGTGGACTGCAGGATTCAATTCCCAGCCTGGTGATGAAGGATTGCTGTCTGTGTTGGACTTCCCTGCTGGTTTAGCTATTTATTCAGGTGCCAGGATGCCTCAGTTCTACTGGTGTGATGCAGAGCCCAGAGAGCCTCAGGAACTGGTGAAGCTGTGGAATGTGTTGGAGCAGATCTGAATGGAAAAGGGACTCTGTTGGCTTCAGCCTGGAGCTTCCCCCACTGCATCCCTGGAGCTGTGACCTGCATCCTGGTCCTGCCCACAGTGCTTCCCCGCTATGGATGCTTCCAGTGATGGCAATAGGATGCCTTGTGCATGGTCATGGCCACAGACAGGGCTTGTCCCGATTCCTGAGCCCTCTAGGGTTTCATGTGGGGGTTTGCTTTGTTTTCCTTTTGTTTCTGGTGATTCTGGTACCACTCACAAGTGCTGCTGCCTCATATCCCTGCTGGAAAAGCACCCCTGGCTGCCCCTCCTGGGAACAGAGCTGGGGCAGAGCAGGGATTTCCCTCAAAGATGGCAATTTTTCCTCTTTTGGCTGGAATTGGGAGCATGACTCAGGCATCCTTTATGGTCTTATCTTGTGGTCCCTGAAAGGAAAAGAGACTCAGGAGAGGGTTTTATTTTGCCAAGCAGTTCAGTGTGATTCACTGAGGAGGAATGCAGGAAATGAGAGCTCTGGGAGCACATCTTCTGAATCATGTACCTGCTCCCAGAGGGTTTTGCTATTGATTCCCAGAAGCCAGGGTTTTCCCAGTGGGACTGTGATGAAACTTGATGTTTTGGGGAAGATTCCACAGAGATTCCTAGTCCGCTCCCATCAAGTTGCTGCTTTAAAGCTTATTCAAAGCTTTTAATTGTAGGGATTTTCCACCTCTTCCTCCTGCCTTCAGTGAAATTCAGGATCCTGAATTTCCCCAAGCCCCTGCATTGCTTTCCCTTGTATTTCCCACCATTTCCTCTTCCAGGTTTGCAGCCTGTAGCTTCCCCTTTCAGATCTCCCATGCACCAAGAAGATGGGAATGTGGTAAATCAAAGGAAGTCAGAGTCAGCCTGTTGGAGCTGTGGGATTGCAGAGGATGGAGGGAAGAAACTCATCCGGGATTGCAGCTCCAGACCCCCTGGACGTGGTCTTCCTGGAAGCAGGAAGTGGATCCGGCTCCCCCTCTTTGTGTGCTGGTTTTGGGGGGGGGAGTTACTGAGTTGTTTTGTTTTCCAGAGCCCTTTGAGCTGCTCTGGGATGGGTGAAGGTGTAAAAGCAGTGTTCAGTCAGCGCTGGGGATTTCGGGGGGGGGTTCTTTGGACTTGGCCTTTTCCTGCTCTGAATCACGCTGGTAATTCAAGGGAACGCCGCTCAGTGTCAGAATAACCACACCGATGGGTTGGAAAGCAGTGATCTCACCCAACCAAAGCTCAGTATCCTGAATATCTCCTCTTGGGAACCACATCTCCTCTCAGAGAGCACCATGGCAGCAATTGAACTCTTTTTACCCCATTTTGGTGCCCCGTTTTCCCTGCCTCATCCCTTTCCCATGACATAAATCATGTGACAGACCAGAGCCGTGCTTAGGGGTGAGCTCTGACCCTGTGGCTGTTCGGTCTGTGACAAAAAGGTTTATTTTTAATAGATCCCTTGCCTTCTGTGGGACGATTATTTTACATCTTTCAGTATTGGAAAGAGAAAACCCTGCCAAAGGTGCGAACAAGACCGAAGCCGAACGGATCCCGGGTGTTGGAGGGGCCCCGGGGGCTGGAGGACAACGCGCTGGTGGTGTAAATACGCGGCTGGGTTTGTAACGGCGCCTTTTTGGGGGCAGTACCGCGGAGAAACGCGTTTCTTTACACGCCAATAAACCCCTTTTGGTACACGGCGGTGCGTGCTGCCTGCGGCGCGGGGAGAGGGGGAGTCCCGCCACGCTTGATTTTCCCGCGGGGATGACATCACCGTGACGCCACGCCAGCCTCACCCTCCGATTGGCCAAACTCCGCGGAAGGAGCGGCGGGGCAAGGTGGGGGGGGGGGACGACACCCCCTAATTCCCACCCTCCCCACACCGGGACCCCCCCATCCCCGCCGTGCCCCTAAGGGGGCGGGGGGCGATAGGACCCGGGGGGGGGGGCGGTGGCTTATGGGGTAGGTGGGGGCTCGTTCTTGCCGGCGCTGGCCAATGAGCGGGCGCGTTGCTGGCAGGTGCGGAGTGTTTTTGTTTTGGGTTGAAGTTGAGGCCGGAGCAGGCGCGGCGGGCGGAGGCCGCGGAGCACCGGGACCCCCCCCGGGATCCCCCCCCTCCAACCCCGCTCCGGCCCCGCCATGCGGAGGGACATGAACGGTGTCACCAAGAGCCGCTTTGAGGTGAGGCCGGGCCCGCCGGGGACATGGCGGGGTACGGGGAGGGGAGGGGGGGTGCGGAGGACAGGGCCGCAGCGTGAGGCCCTTCACGGTGTTGGTGTGTGGGGAGAGCACCCCCCCAACCCGGGACAACCGGGTGGTGTAAGGGGGGGCCATTGTGTGAATGGGGCTGGGACGGGGGGGGGTAAATAGGGCCTGGCCATGTGTGGTTATGGGGGGTTTGGGGGGATGCAGGGTGGGCTGTATATGGGGGGGGGGATAAACTGCCTTCCCCCACCAGGGCTATCGGTCGTTGAGGTGCTGTTGTAACATGGGGGGGGGCATTGTGTGAATGGGGGTGGGGGGGGTAAATAGGGCCTGGCCATGTGTGGTTATTGGGGGGGTTTAGGGTGGGCTGTATATGGGGGGGGATAAACTGCTTTCCCCCACCAGGGCTATCGGTCGTTGAGGTGCTGTTGTAACGGGGGGGGGGGCATTGTGTGAATGGGGCTGGGGGGGTTTAAACAGGCCCTGTCCACCCGTGGTTATGGGGGGGGGGGGCGTGTAGGGCAGGTTGGATGCTTGTATGGGGCGGGGTATAAACGGCTTTGCCCCACCAGGACAATCGGTCATTGAGGCGCTGTTGTAACATGGGGGGGGCTTAAACAGGCCCTGTCCACGCGTGGTTATGGGGGGGTTTGGGGGGGTGCAGGGTGGGCTGTTTGGGTATATGGGGGGTTATAAACTGCTTTCCCCCGCCAGGACAACCGGTTGTGAGGCGCTGTTGTAACACGGGGGGGGGGGGCACTGTGTGAATGGGGCTTGGGGGGGTTAAACAGGCCCTGTCCACGCGTGGTTATGGGGGGGGTGTAGGGCAGGTTGGATGCGTGGGGGGATATAAAGTGCTTTGCCCCACCAGGACAGTCGGTCGTTGAGGTGCTGGTGTAACACGGGGGGGGGCATTGTGTGAATGGGGCTGGGGAGGCTTAAGCGGGCCCTGTCCGTGTGTGACTGGGGGGGATGGACGCACTCGGGCTGTGACCCGTGCTGCGGATGTACGTATATATATGGGGGGGTATAAACTGATTTCGCCGCCCCATGTTGCTGGCATCGAGTTGGTGGGGATGTGGGCAAACGGGAATGGGAATTGGGGATGGGGGGGGGCGCAGCGCGTTGTTATTTGGGCAGTAGCCGGGAAAAGGCACTGGTGCGGGGAGGACGGAAGGAGCGGAGGGGGGAACAATGAGATCTATTGAGAGGCGATGGCACAAAGCGGGTGCGAGCCGGGGCTGCTCCCGGCTCCGCATTGTTGTCACCGCGGGTGCGCTGGAGGAAGCTGTTGTGGAGGATGCAGGGACCTGCCCGCTCCTTCCCTGCACCGCCGGGCTCCGGGCTGAGCGCAGCACGGCAGGAAACGAGCCCGGAACGGTGGAGATGTGGCCTTGTTCTCCCCGTCCTAGAGAGAGGGCTGGGAAGCCCGGGTTAATGATAAACCGCAGTGGCCAGATCCACCCCGGTTCAGCGCTGGGAGCTCGTCCTGGAGCCGAGCAAGGTGCAGCCAATACGAGTCGTCGTTTCACCCAGGGAATGAGTCCGAGCCTCTATGGAACCCGCGGATGGGGAGCACTGTGGTGGCTCAGGGTGATTTGGGGTTAAATGCTGGTAAATCTGTGTTTCTGCAGCATCCGGATGAACCCGGCTGCTCCCGACGCGGCGGCTGCGCGCCGAGCGGCTCATCCCGGGTGGTGGTTGTTGTTGTTGTTCCTGTTCTAGGCTGTTCCTGCCTGCACGGGAGCTTTGTGCCTTTCCTCTCCCAGAGCCTTGCCTCTTGCTGCAGAGGGACTGTTGTAGGGCAGGGGCAGGATAAAACCACACTGGGGGCAGTGTGCTCGGGGCTTAGTCCTCTGGAAACACCAGAGTTCATCCCATATTGGGTCTGGAGCAAAACGAGATTCCTTGGGGAAGAAGAGGGGGAAAAAGCATCCTTTGGTTTGCTTTGAGTGGGTTTGCTTTTGGGTTGGGGTTTTCTTTGGAATTGTGTGTTACTTTCTTCCCATAGCTCAAAAATGGCCAAGTCAAATGCTCCAAGAGTATCTGAGATCTAAATGAATCCTCTTTTTTTACCCCCATTGCTATAGGGAGAGGTGGTGTGTGCTGTAAACGCTCGCTCGGAGCTTCCAGCAGTGCCTTTAACCATCCTGTTTCGTGGATGTGTTTTGGCTGGTAAATGAAGGGCATGGTTTCATTAGCCCTGGCATTGATTATCCCTGACCCACTCACCCATATATCCCAGGAGGGATGAGTTTGGAGCTCCTCTGCTTTAAATACAGCCTTTCCTAGGGAGGGTGCTTTGGTGTGGAAAGCTAAAATGCCAGCGTAGCCACACTTAGAAATAGCTTTGTTTTTCCAAAGGGAAGCATGGGGAGTAATTTTCCAGCTTTCTAGAAACCCGTTTGTCATGTCTCTGCTTTAAAAGTTCTCTTTGCTGTTGAGATTGTGCTTTTGGGTGTGATAGTCCTATTTAATGTGACATAAGGACAGTTACGCAGGGATGCGGCGTGAGTGGATGAAGCTGCTGCTCGAAGCGTGGTCAGTGTTGTAAGATCCATGGGGACAGCCCAGGAGCGTGGGTGATGAGTTCCCCAGAGCCCTCCGCTTTGCACCATGGTGGGTTCCCTATCTGAGGGCTGGGAAGCAGGGCCTTGGAGTGTGGAGTCTTACCTTGGGGTGAAACCAGCTTAAATTGGGGTTGTGAGGAACGTGTACTGTGTCTGTCCCAGGCTTTAACAAGTGAATGGTTGAGGGGGAGTTTGCTTCAGGTTCCCGGAGTTAATTTATTGCCTTTTGTTAAGCCACGTAGATTCCTGAGCTGTTGTTGGGTAATTCCCAAATCCAGTCTCGATGGGATTTAATAATCACTGCTTCTTACTCCAGTGATAAAATATGGAGCTGGGCTATGAACTAAGCTGCTTAAATCCCACTTGTGCATACTTCTTGGTGTGGATGCTCAGGCAAGTGCTGTTCCAGGCGGGACGGAGCTCTCCCAATGCAAGCTTGCCCAGCCAAAGGAGCATGTTCTAAATAAGTCCCTTTACAGGAGGTGTGGCCACCACAGAGAGAATAATCACTGACTGCAGCAAAGCAAGCAAAAAAGGGAAAACATCGCCCAGATTGACTCCTGATGCTCTGTGGTGTGGGTTTGGTGTGGAACGTGCCCTGACGGAGCAGTCCTGCCTTCTGTGCTTCCTGTGGTACCTAATACGTGATCCCTGATGAGCTACAACTACATGATAGCAAAGGGGGGGGGGGGAAATCTCATCGCCTCCTGATGCCTTTGAGGGACTGGTGCTCTGCTTTTGGAGGGCTTGGTTACCTTCCAAAGGTCTCCTTGCTTCTGTAACCTGGTTCATCCATCATCACATGGGATGTTGTCTGGAGACCAAGTGTCTTCAGCTTGCTTCCGCTAACCTGCTGCTCTCACGCACTCCTCATCAAAGAGTAAATGAAGCCTTGTGGGGCAGAGCACTCCCTGGAGCCTCCTGGATTTCCAAGTGGGATGGATGACGTTGGGCAGCACTGCTCGGAGCTGGTGAGCACTTGCACAGAGCTGAAAGGGATGATCTGGCACAAAGCTACCTGCCTGTGGTGAGGAGCAGTGTTTTACGTGAAACAGGAGCTTCCCTGGTACCAGGCCAGCCATGGGGCAAGCTGCAGGCATCTCCATGGGGTTTGAGCTTCCTCTGTGTTCCATTGAGCCACGTTGTCAGGCTCAAGTAATTATAGTTGCTTTTCTTACCCAGACTGTGAGCAATACATGGAGTCTGTGGCAAGCAGTCCTTTCAGCAGGAAATAGAAGCAGAAATGCCAGAAAACCTGGATTTCCTCCCCATCCCATGCAGTGAAAAGGTGAAGCCTGGTCACTGCTTTGGCTGGCTGTGGCGCTGGGGAGGGCTCTGCTTGCAGGTTAGTGGGGTGAGCGCTGGGGTGGCCCCAGCAGGGGTTCCCCAGGGTGGTTTCCATTGCACATGGAGCACGTGTGCTCCGGGGAGAGGTGCTGGGCTCAATGGGCTGTGTCCATCCTGCAGCTTGCGGAACAGGACCGGGAGCTCGCGCCGGCACGCACGGGGACGGCTCAGCTCGGGTACCATTATTAACCAGGGCCTGGGGAGAGCAGGTAATTGCTGGTGTCAGTGAGGGATTACCCTGCTGTGCATCTCAGTTGACTCATACCATTAGGAAAGTCAAGCCTGTGAGTGCTGTGGCCTTCTTGATCCAGTGGGAACCTCAGTCTGTGTGTGTGCTGGTGGCTCTGTGTGCCTGCCTGGTCCGTCAGGTTTGCTTTCCGATCCGGCGTCCTTTTATGTGGTGAACTCGCCCCGTGCCTTCACACCTCATCCCAGGTAGGGCTTTTGAGATGCCAGCGTTTGATTTTGATATCCAAGGATGGTGCCAGTAATTCCATCGTCATGGAATGGTTTGGGTTGGAAGAGACCTTAAAGCTCATCCAGTTCCAACCCTTCTACTAGACCATGTCTGAATATAAACCCAGCAGGGAAAACCCCCTTACTACGTGTAATGGAGAGCTGCAGGCTTTGGAGAACAGAACTAGAAGACATTTGTTTATTAAAGAAGCTTATTTGACTTGTGCTGAGCTTTGGTATGTCCTTGGAGGGGTGGAGGAGGCTCAGGTTTGGCCTGAAGATACTGAAACATGTCTGGTTTGGGGGTTTTGTATTTGTAGTAAACCACTACCCTGCTAAACTGAGCTTTCATATGGACACACGGCCATAGGCTTTGTCCCTATGAAGTCTTATTTATATCTCCTCCTTTGTTGGTGTTTTTGTGGGCAGCAGTGCACACTGAAACCTTTGCAGGGTGTGTGTGTGAGAAAGCAGCAGTGTGTTAAGTCCAGGACCTGCAATAGGCCATGGAGCACCAGCTGGCTGCTCCTGCCTGGGGTGCTGAGGTTTTCACGTGGTTGATGCCCAAAACCATCTTTGGTGAAGCATCTGTGGTACCTTTGCTCCTGGCTGCTCAGCCTGCCTTTGTTTGATACCATTTACTGCTGACACCAGCTTGCTTTGAGCTCTGCAGCTCCTGGATGTGCTGTTTCCAGAGTGGGTTTTTCATTCGGCACCAGGTACAACTCCTAGGAAAGCCAAAGCTGATGAACCACGAGCTCCTGCTTCCCCAGTGTGTTACCAGGGTTCTGACCAGCTGGTGCAGCTGCTCTGAGGTGGATCTGTTGAGGAGGAGGATGCTGATGCTGGGGGTAAATGGGACTCTCAATACAGTGAGCTTCCAGGTGGTGTTGTGGGATGCTCTGTCTGTAGAGCACTGTCTCGCAGCCAGGAGCATGAGAGGAGAGCAAAACAGTTGAACCAAAAGCCTTTGGGATGTGAGAATGGTTTCTAGGGGATAAAATATAGGATATAGCACAGGTTGGAAGGATAATTCTTCAGTCACAAGTTGCCTTCTCATATCTCACCTGCACATCTGGCTTTGGAGCTTTGCTTTCTCAATACAACATCGCAACCCCGTGTGATCACACATAAATTCCCAATGAATTTCCTCCCTGTGGCAGTTCCAGCTACATCAGAGGTGTGTGCAGCAGGCAGCTCTTGTGATTTCTGCAGGGCTTTATGAATCAAGTCTTCATCTTGGGTTTGATTTCTGTAGGGTTTTACTAATCCTTTGTTCGGCCTCATGCTTTTAGCATTGCTGATTCAAAACCTAACATCAAAAAAGGCTCCTTAAGGGGAGACCTGAGAGCAGCTCCAGTGCCTGAAGGGGCTGAAGGAAACTTGGAGAGGGGCCTGGGACAAGGGCCTGTAGGGACAGGCCAAGGGGAATGGCTTGAACCTGCCCGAGGGGAGACTGAGATGAGCTCTTAGGCAGAAGCTCTTCCCTGTGAGGGTGCTGAGGCGCTGGCACAGGGTGCCCAGAGAAGCTGCGGCTGCCCCATCCCTGGCAGTGTTCAAGGCCAGGTTGGACACAGGGGCTTGGAGCAAGCTGCTCCAGTGGAAGGGGTCCCTGCCTGTGGCAGGGGTTGGGACTGGATCAGCTTTAAGGTCCCTTCCAACCCAAACCATTCCCTGACTATGGATAAAGGCTGTGTATCAGGTTAGTGAATGCAGAGCAGGGTCAGGCTCCAGGGGGAGGTGGCTCAGCCTGACCCCAGCTCTGTGTTGCCAGCAGGAATTCAAACTTTTCCATAGCCCCCACAAGCAGATGAGGAAGTGATGATGGTGCATGCCAGGTAGATTCCCAAAGATGGGAGTCTCTTTGTGTGGAGCCCTGGTTGGGAGCCAGGCTGGTACCACAGTGCATGGCAGGAGGGTGGCCGGTGCCTTCACCTTCCCTCCCTCCACTGAGCATTGTGCTGGAGCTTGTCACAGCAGCTCAGTTCAACCCCAGCCATTTCCCTTGGAGGCTCCACATGGATTGAACTGGATGGGTTTTCTAAAGCAGAAATAATTCCCTATGGGACTGAAGGCCGGAAGGAAAATGCCATCAGTCTGAGCCATGTGTGGATGTAAACAGCTTCATGCTTTGTATCGTGTCCTCCAAAGAGCTTTGCCTGGCACTGGCACTCGTGTGTGACTTATCTCTGCAGCATCCCTTTGCCACCAGGAAGGCAGCTCTGCTGCTTGAACTCCTGCTTCCCTTCAACCTTGTAGCAGGAAGCAGCACTTGGGAAGCAGTACTCCATGCGTGTCGGCTTTGTTTCAGTTCTTTGAGCCCTGTGACAGGGAGAGAGTGGTTTCAGTCCCCAAAGTGAACAAAACTGGAGCTGAGGTGCTGCTGTCTGTTGACAGGGCTTGTAAGGAGACACTTCAAAGCTTCACTGAGCTCTTGCAAAGGAAATCCAGACTGAATTCCATGTTTTTCTCGCTGTGATTTATGCTCAGCTTCTTGTACCAGATCAGAGCTCACTTTGCTGTGTGGCTTGTCCCATGTCAGTGACTCTGTACTGGGCTTGTTGATCTCCTCCGTGTGGAGCAGAGGAGATAAAAGCAATCTAAACACTGGGATTTGGGGATGTGGGCCAGCAGCTGGAGCTGCAGACCACCTCACAGGGATCTGCCTCAGCAGGATTCCAACTCTTGGGATGAATTTGCACAAAGGTTTCACTTGAGAACGGCAGCGACTCTTCCATAGCCCTAAAGGTGAATCCCTAAGGTGCGTGGATAGTATGGATTGGGTGGGGATATACCTGACCCAATATGCTGGCTGTAAAGTTAATCCTTTCTGATGGCCACTGTCGCTTCCCCACCTCTCCTGGCTCGAAAGCCCTTTCCAGAATGCATTATTGCCTCTAATGACTGCAGCCTGCTTTCTGCCCTGGGTTTAATTGCTTCATTTCCTGTGGTTGCAGCAGCTGGCAGGGAGGGCTCTGCTCAGCCTTCGCTTGTGGACCAGGAACAGGGAGCTCTGGGTCTAAACAACCTCCACCACGTCATCCTCAGCACGGGGCTTCCTCTTCCCTTTGTGTTGGTGAGCCTGCTGCAAGTCTGTCTCCTCCATTCCTGTTACACCAGTCCCCAGGAGCAGTGTTTGGAAAGGATAATAGCTGATAGCTTTTCAAGAGGCTGTGCTTTAAAATGCTGTATTTATTTTGCATGGATTTGCTTCCTAGAGAGGCACGCGAATCGCTCCGTCGGTGCTCTTTGTCCTTTCAGAGCTGTTTATAGGTTTCCTTTCCTGCTGCCCACCGTGCATGGATGTCCCCATTGTTTGCCTGCTTGGGGTTTGTGCTGCAAAGGGATGTCCATCACCTCCTTTCTTCCCCTCCTCGGCATCAACCTGGTTGTGTCTTCGTGGTGTTGGTGCTTCCTGGGAGCTCCATCAGTGGTGGTGTTCCCATTAAGGTGGGTAACTGAGTCTGTTACAGCTGGTTGAAGTGCCTTTGCCAGCCTGCCAGCCACTCATTCCATACTGCTCCAAGTGCTCCTCACCTCCTTTTCCCCCCACTGAGCTTTGAATTTTCCACAAGTGTTTGAGTTCAAAGTCCACGGCGGGGCTGCGCCGGGAGCTCGGTTGTTGCCTTTGGCACTGGTGCCTCTAAACTTAAGCCTCATGTGATTTTCGTATAGTTTCAAGCCCAGCCATCCCCTCTGGTGCTGGTGCCAGATGCTGTTTGTCACCAGCGTGGAGCTGCTTCCCCCCCACCCCACCCCGAGCTGATGTGAGCAGTGGCTGCATCGTGCTGCTGGGATGCAGCTCCCACCAAGTACAGCCATGGGCAATGAGTTGATGCCCTGTTGGTGGCAGCTTCTTGGCCAACTCTCCTATTAACCTGAGTTCTTCAGTGCTTTTCAGGGCAAGATGGGTCTTAAATACCCCTACCTCTGTGTGTGACTCTGTTAGTGTGAGTCTGTGTTAGTGTGCAGGTAAAAGAGCATGGAGAGGGGTGATGCTTCTTAAAAACAATATGTTTTTATGCAGAAACACGCTCTGCAAGCTGTCACATTGACAAAGAATGAGTCCTTGTGATCAACCTTGAGCTTTATCATAGAACCCCAGCCTGGTTTGGGTTGGAAGGGACCTTAAAGCTAATCTAGCTCCAAGCCCCTGTGTCCAACCTGGCCTTGAACACTGCCAGGGATGGGGCAGGCACAGCTTCTCTGGGCACCCTGTGCCAGCGCCTCAGCACCCTCCCAGGGAAGAGCTTTTGCCTAAGAGCTCATCTCCATCTCCCCTCTGTCAGTTTATCCCTGTAAATCCCCTCGTGTGTGTTGGCAAAGCAGGGCTTTGTGGCACTGGGTCGTAGCACTTGGTTCAGGTCCTGAAGCTCCATCACTGGCGCTGCTTGGAGTATGTGAGTACCTGTACCCCTTGGAGATGTGCCTCCGTTGTAGCCCACCCATGTTACACTGCACATGGATGCTGTCCTCCTCCTGCTCCTTGGCTTTTCAGCAGGCAAAGTCCTGTGGAGCAGAATGTTGGGAGGATTGATGGTGGCTTTCAGTGCCGGCTTCTACAGGCACTGGGCCGTGTCCTTATCTCGGAATGAATGGCACTTTATTGACCCAAGTCCCTGCTGCTCTCCTACCAGGAAGTCTTCTTGGTAGGTGAGATGGGTGAAGTGGTTACAGAGCTGCTCCCAGGGTCCTTGTGGTCACTGAGGGTGATGTCCAGTAAATGTGCTTTGTGTGATGGCCATCACGTTCCTAACGGCTGCTGGCAAAGTGTAAATGTCGGAATAACTCCCTTGGAGACTTCTCCAAGGACAAAAAAAGGGAGAACCAACCCTTCTGTGCTCCCCATAGGAACACCCCTGCAGCCCTTCCCCAGCCATGCACCCAAACCAGTGCCAGAGGGGACCTTCACAGGAAGGAGGCCTCGTCTCTCCCTCTGCCAGCCTGTGCTGCGCTGGAGCCTGATCGCAGCCGGGGCTTGGAGCTGCTCATGGGGAGCTTTTCCAGCTCTCTGTATTCTGGGAAAGGCAGCTTTGTGGGGGGGGGCTTCCTGTGGGATGGGGCAGAGGGAGGGTGGCCGTTCTGGAAGCAGAGGTTTCAGTTTTGCAGGAACTGTTGAATAAATCCATCTCTTGCTGGAAAAGTTTTTCCTTGTTGCTGTGCAGTAAAGGATCAACTGCTACCAAACCCTGTGTTACGTGGTCAGCACAGCCTGGTTTGGGTTGGAAGGGACCACAGAGCTCATCCAGCTCCAACCCCTGTCATGGGCAGGGACCCCTTCCACTGGAGCAGCTTGCTCCAAGCCCCTGTGTCCAACCTGGCCTTGAACACTGCCAGGGATGGGGCAGCCACAGCTTCTCTGGGCACCCTGTGCCAGCGCCTCAGCACCCTCCCAGGGAAGAGCTTCTGCCTAAGAGCTCATCTCAGTCTCCCCTCTGCAGGTTAAAGCCATTCCCCTCGTCCTGTCCCTACATCCCTTGTCCCAAGCCCCTCTCCAGCTTTCCTGCAGCCCCTTTAGGCACTGGAGCTGCTCTCAGGTCTCCCCTTCAGGAGCCTTCTCTTCTCCAGGCTGCCTCAGCCCAGCTCTCTCAGCCTGGCTCCAGAGCTGCTCCAGCCCTCGCAGCATCCCCATGGCCTCCTCTGGAAACTTCTTAAGTACAGTGAGATGCACTTTGAGTGTGGATTTCCTGAGCAGAGCTCTCTTGGGGATGGCTGTACCCCATTTACCAGTGACACACGCTTGTGTCATGTAATGGATCAGCCCAGCATTGGGACACTTCATTTCCATGTTAACTATCACCTCATGCGTGCACTCGGGGCAGGATGGAGAGCACAGCATCAGACCCAGCCAGGTGAGGCTCCTGTCTGCATGGCTTTTGAAGCCTGGTCCATGTCAATGCAGGACTTGCTCAGAGGCTGAATGAGTAGCTGCAGTAATGACACAATGCTCTCTTATTTTAACTCCCCCCATGCCTGCTGGGAGTTGCTTCACTCTCTGAGCTTGCATCAGTTGTTGTTCACTCCCCTCTTTGCATGTATGATGAGTACAGTCCCTATGTAGGTGTTTCTGGTGCAGGGACACTCATAATTACACACTCACCCACTGCGCGCTCAGCTCCAAGGTGCTGTCGGCTGCATCCTGCGTGGATGTCATGCAGATGACCCACTTTGGGTGCTGTGCCCTGTAATGAGGGCCTGACGTGACCAGGCCCTGACCAGCAGCTCCAGTGTTCCCAGCAGATAAACCTCTTCCTTATCCACGCTGGGGCCACCAACAGGGATTTACTGTGAGGGTGCTGGGAAGCTGGGGCTGCCCCATCCCTGGCAGTGCTCAAGGGCAGGTTGGACATAGGGGCTTGGAGCATCCTGCTCTATGGAGGGTGTCCTTACCCATGGCAGGGGTTGAAGCTGGGGGAGCTCTGAGGTCCCTTCCTACCCAAACCAGGCTGGGATCCTGTATGTTTTTCTGTATCCTGTTGAGAATGACACCTGGTAGTAAAGGATGTTAAGGGCCATGGTAGGAAAAGCATACTTAGGTCAGCTAGCTTCTGTCCCTAGAAGTAATTCCAAAAGCCTGGAAGTCTCAAGCAGCCTCTACCATTGTTTTCAGTCTGGTTTTGTTCTTATATGGCCCTGCTAAGGAGTCCCAGTGTCACGGGTGTATTCACCTCTCCCCACTGCCATGGCTTACCAATACACCCCAGTGCTGAAGCTGCTGGTGCTGGGCACATGCTGTGCTGGAGCCTCCCTGATGCACAGTCTCCATTAACAACAGGCAGTGACTGCTGCCTGCATTCACACAGGCACATCTGAATTCAGACAAAGCCTTGTTGCCAGTACAGATGAAACAGAACAGGCTGGCTGCTTCTGGAATCTCTATTTTAATCCTTCCTGCCCCTCGCCTGGTCTCTTCCAGGCTGGTTCCTTTTCGGAAGTCTCCTGCTGCTGTCTGATTTGCTCCTTTTAATTTTCCTTCTCCTTTTCTTGTTGAAGGGGTGGAGGATGCTGGGTCAAATGTAAGGTTCTGGCCTGGACAGTAATGGGAAAGAGCAGAGATCTGCCTGGTCCCTCTTGTGCTGGTGACTGGGGGAATGAAAATCATCGTCTCGTTTTCCCATGAGTAATTCCTCTGTGTTTCTCCTTCATTAGAACTCTCTGCAGAATTCCCTTCATTTCCCAGCTGATCGACTGAGCCATCTAATGGGATAGAGCAGGTGTCCTGCATCCAGCCCTGGGGCAGCAGCATGAGAGGGATGTGGAGCTGCTGGAGCACGGCCAGAGGAGGCCATGGGGATGCTGCGAGGGCTGGAGCAGCTCTGCTCTGGAGCCAGGCTGGGAGAGCTGGGCTGGGGCAGCCTGGAGAAGAGAAGGCTCCTGAAGGGGAGACCTGAGAGCAGCTCCAGTGCCTGAAGGGGCTGCAGGAAAGCTGGAGAGGGGCTTGGGACAAGGAATATAGGGACAGGAGCCGCTGCGATCTCTCCTGACCCACTGTGGCTCTCAGCAGTTGGTAGCAGTTGTCACTGAGTCTGAACCAGGTCCTGGGCTCGAGGAGCTGCTCTTGTGCCCGAGTCCGGATGGAGCAGACTTCCTGGAATCTGTGTGATTGGGGCAATGGCAAAACCCCCCATTTCATCATCTGCCTGTCTGTGAACCCATTCGGACCCGCTGACTCGCTGAGGTGAGAACAGCATCTGCGGAGGGGGGAGCAGCACTCGTTCGGAGTGACGTGTGAAGGACTAACGCTGGAGAGTTGTATCCCACTTCAGCATCGTGCCTCGGGGTCTTGGGAGGCTTCAAGACCAGCTTTGAAGTTTGATGCCTCCAAAGGCATCGGTTGGAGCATCCTCTCGGCACGATGGTGTTCCTCTGTCGTTTGGTATCACCGAGACTCAAAAGCACGTTGGCTTTCCACACTGAAGGGGGTGTCTCTGGTAGGTGAGGGGCTCAGGTACAGGGTGTTTGCTCTTGCAGAAGCTGCTGTCTCGCCGAGGTCTGGCAAACAGCGCCCTAAGCCAGGTCTTACTTTCCTTTTTTTAACTCTTAATCTGATCCTGTGCCACAGGAGTGACCTGCCTGAGGCTGGCTTTATTTGCTCTGCATGCATACACCTCCATTCATTCAGAGCACTGCATCAAGCCATTAGAATCAGCTTTCCCAGGCTGGGATTTCAGCAGTTTTTAGCAGGTTTGTGGCTCAGGAAGATCAGCTTTTAGGTAGAGGTGCAAGAGAAACTTTATTAATGAAATGAAAGCTCCTTCTCATCGTTCCCTGCTTGGCTTTTGGCAGCGTTGAAGGCTTCTGACAGAAGGAGGCATCACTGCTCAGCAGTCTCGGTTCCCAGATCACACTCAGCCTTCCTCCCACAGGCACAAGCGTGTGGAGGTTGGTGGTTGGTTGGGTTTCTCGCCATGGCAAGACAATACCGAGTGGTTTAAATCCATGTGGGTGCTTCGCGAGGAGCACACGCGGCACCGCTCTCTGCTCTTCATGGGACTCCTTGGAACGGAGAAGCTTCTCATTCCTTCATCTGCACTGAGGTTATTTCAGAGGGTTCTGAGTCCATTGCAGCTTTGTCACTTGTTGGCCACTGCAGTGATTGCCCCCCCTCTGCACTCCTGATCCAGCTCTGGGGTAACAGCACAAGAGGGACGTGGAGCTGTTGGATGAGGCCAGAGGAGGCCATGGGGATGCTTCAGGGTTGGAGCAGCTCTGCTCTGGAGCCAGGCTGAGAGAGCTGGGCTGGGGCAGCATGGAGAAGAGAAGGCTCCTGAAGGGGAGACCTGAGAGCAGCTCCAGGGCCTAGAATCTCCATTTGTATTTCATCTCTCAACCCATGGAGCCTTTTGGACCATTTATAATCCATACTGGATGTAATATTCTACCCAAGCATCATCTAATCCAGGAGGTTGAAAGCTTGAGCACAAAGTTTCTCTTTTGAGGGTTGCTGGGGGCAGACGTCTCTCTCAGAATGGCTTTGTTAAGCAGCAGCTTCTTCCCTCAGGTAGGTTTCCTTTCCTTCATGAGAACCCGTGGCTCAATGGCTTGAATTGTGTTTCCTTTACAGATGTTCTCAAACAACGACGAAGCTGTGATCAACAAGAAGCTTCCAAAAGAGCTGCTGCTCCGGTGAGTCCTTTCCCTTCCCCATCATGGAGCCCAGGGGCTGGTACTTTGCTGGTTATGCTCCTAAATCATGAGCTTGGATCAGGTCACTTTAGAAAAGCCATAGAGAAGCAGAAGTGGATCAGAGGTCTGCAGCAGTTTATGCTAAATATGATTAGGTTTGGGGTTTTCAGATTGCTGGTTTGTAGATGGAAGAACCCTAGGACTAAAATGCTTAGTGAAAATACATGGTGAGTAGCTGCTGATGTCTAGAACAGGATTCTGCCTCTCAAAGAGTTCAGTGCTAGTAAAAAGTGAATTTCTCTGCTGCAGTTGGGCACGAGCAGACTTTGTCCTGGTCCTCATCCATAGGAGACATAGGGCAGGATGCTCCTGGTGGCAGAGCTCAAGGACCAGGCTTTGAGGGTCTCGGAGGAGAGCTCTGCCTTTCCCTGTGCACACACATCTGCACCTTTCAGTGTCTGCCTTCCCTGGTGCAGGAGCAGTGATGGGGTGTGTGTGGTTGTACCTCAGGCATCACTGTGTGGCATCTGGAGGTAAAGCTGTGTCCATCCGTGCTCGAAGCTGAGGGGCTGGACCAAATAGAATGATTGAAGTAGTGAAGCATCATCAATGGTGAAGGCAATTGCAGGTGGTAGCTTGAAGTATCGACAAGAAACCGTGGTAATGTCAGCACCAAGTGGTGGTAAAATGTGTGGGGAGAGGAGCTCTGCCCTGTGGAGATGCTTTTGTCTTCTGTGTCTTGCTATCACACATCAGCCCAAGCTGCTGTAGGCCAGGGCAAGTGTTGAGCAGCGGGAGGAGCAAAGGAGAGAGCAGGAGGGTGAGTTTATAAACGTTTAAAGTTCATAAGTGATGGTTTGAGAGTTGGAATTCCCTGTTAGCATATTGTGAAAATGAATTAGTGAGGAGTGACAGTGCAGCCTTTCAGAGAGCAGCCTGGATGCAGTTATCTGCAGGCATCTCCTGTAAATGGGTGTCACTGTCTACAAGACAAAGCCTTGTGTGTTCAAGCAGTGCTGCTGTGCAATGTCTTGTGCCCTGGTTTGTTCGTGCTGCAGATGGCATTGATGTCTCGTGTAGTGTGGCTGCAGAGTGGAAAGCTCTATTGGAGCAAAACGAAGAGTGGGAGGAGAGCAGAGGGGTGAACAGCAGCCTTTGTCCCAGCCCCGAGACACAGACGTGCGGCTCCAGTGGTGCTTTTGTCCGGGAGGCTGGGATGGAGGTGGCAAACGCACTGCAGGCTCTCCTTGCAAAGCTCCTGTCGTGTTCTGTCCTGGTGCTGGTATCGGTGGCGTTTGCCCTGTGTTCCCCAAGAGCAGGACTCTGAACAGAGCCATTTGGGGCTAGGGATCAGTTGATGGCTCCCCAGTCCTTGTCCTCCTACTGCTGTGCCTGCCTCAGCTTTGCCTGCTGCCAGCTGAGCTTGTAGGAGCTTGCACCTTCATCCATCACTGCACCTCTTACACTGACAAAGGAGCCAACCCTTCAGTGCTGCCCCTGCCTCCATGCAGGTGCCTCCAGCACCGAATTCCTGGTCCCTGGCAGCTGTGCCTGTGGTCGTTTCCCCATCCCATCCCTGTTGCCCTGCGCTGGCAGCGATGATGCTCTGGGAAAGGTGCGTTCATTCTTTTGAGGGCTGCTTGCCAGGTGCCTGTTGTGTCTGGAAGCCAAACCCCAGCCGCAGATGTGGATGTTCCGTGGCAGGGGGATCTCTGCTGCTTCCCTGCAGCAGGTTTCCTCCTGCTGTGACGTGGGGCTGCTCAACAGCTTCCCTTGGCAGCAGGAGCTCTCTTTTCCTTGCTGGTTCATGGGCAGGTCAAGCAGTCCTCAGTTCTCTCCTGGCCTAAGCAGCTTTTCCTCTGTGCTGCTGCCTGCCCATCTCCAGCACAGCCATGGGCAGTGCCTTTGCCACCTGACCTTCAAGTTAATTTATTCCTCAGGAGCTCGAGTTCTGCTCAGGACCAGGCAGAAGCAGAGCTCATTGGGGGCGATGAGGTGACAGCAAAGTTGTCCTTTCTCCTCTGCAGAGCAGCCCATTGGTATAAAGTGCAAAATGCAACAGGACTGGTGGGTCACTGGATAATTATAGCAGGCTGAAGGTCTAAGCTAGCTCACCTCCAAGCCCGAAGCAGCCAGGGATGGCATTAGAGTCTTGACCCTAATCCAATTAGAATGGCAGTGGGAAAGTGAGGAGTCCTGGAAAACCCTGAGTGGATTAAGAGGCTGAAGGCTGCAGAATGCCCTGCCTGCAGCGTGGCTCAGAGCTGAACTGCTCAGGCAGGGGAGTCACTTTGTGGTGAAACAATTCCATCTGCTGCACTTCCACACTTGGGTTTCATTCCTGTTTGGAATGCAATGCTCGGTCTGCCTTCACCTGCGATCACTGTTTGATGGTAGCTCTTGGTGTGGGTTATTACTGTTGGCTCGGAAGAGCAAAAAGACCAGTGTAAGGGAGCAGCAGTCAGCTGGGAACAGAGCACACCCATTGTGCTGGGTGTACGAATCCACATCCCAGCTCTGGGCAGGTTGATGTGTTAAGGCAGAATTGGGGAAACCATTACTCATGGAATCCCAGCCTGGTTTGGGGTGAAGGGACCTTAGAGCTCATCCAGCTCCAACCCCTGCCACGGGCAGGGACCCCTTCCACTGGAGCAGCTTGCTCCAAGCCCCTGTGTCCAACCTGGCCTTGAACACTGCCAGGGATGGGGCACCCAAACCTTCTCCATTGAACCCATCCCAGTGTCCCACCACCCTCCCAGGGAAGAGCTTCTGCCTAAGAGCTCATCTCCGTCTCCCCTCTGGCAGGTTCAAGCCATTCCCCTTGGCCTGTCCCTGCAGGGGCAGCTCCTTCGAGGAGGCAAAGCTGGTTCAGGGTGGCGTTGGAACTCCTGGCTGGTGTCATCGTGCCTGCAGGATTTAACTGGGTTCCTCCTGCTCTCCCCACTTCACCAAAGGGCTGTAGCTGGAGCCAGCTCTGCAATGCCCAAACCTCGGCGCGGGGCAGCGCCTGCTGCTGCAGGAGTCATTCCTGCAGGCTCCTTGTGCTGAATCACGGGCTTGTGCTCCTGAGCGAGGGCAGGAGCCGTTCGGAACGCACTGACAAATGCTCTCCAGCTCTGCAGAGCCAAAGCCTCCAAAGGGAGCTCCTGGCAGAGCTCGGCACCAGCAGCCTCAGAGGGGAGAAGGGCGAGCGTTGACATCCCTTTTGCTGCGGGGGCAGCCGGGGAAGGGAGGAGCAGGAAGGAGGAAAGCGTTTGGCCAAGACCTCATCACCCCTATGGAGGCATGAGAGGGTTATTCATAGCCTGGGATTTCCATGGAGAAAGCCATCTTAAGGAAAATATGGAAAGCTTGCGTGGTTCCTGACCCGGCTGCTGTTCCCATGGAGCCTGGGGTGGTGGTTGCTGCCACAATGGGAATCCAGGGGGAAAGGAAGAATTTTCCCTTGCTTCTCCCATTTCCCCAGGCTTTCCTTGTATTGTTGTACATGGGCTTTGTGCTGAATAAATCCTCAGTGCTCGCAGACACGCAGGAGTAAATGACACTGAATGGGAGGGGAAGAGTTGTCCATCAGCAGGGAGTGTGAAACTGCTGCTTGCGTCCAGAAGTGGGTTCCCAAAGCGCTGTTACAGTGAAGTGTGTGTAGCTCTTTTCCAGACCTTTGAAGTGCAAATATCTCATGATGAGATGAGTAAGGAACAGGCGAGAGCTATCTTGAACCAGATGCCTTGAATCTGTGTGTTTGAGTGGTGTAGAAACACAGGAGCACCCGTGGCTGTTGATTCTGCCCTGTCCTGGCTGAAGGTTTGGCTGCTAAAGCTATGTGATACCTGTGAGCATCCGTGCTTTGATAATCTGCATTCATCCTCGGGCAGCAGCATCCTTTTCTCTTCCATCAACACTGATGTCGCTGAAGTGTTTTGTATGTACCTGCTGGTCAAGAAAGATTGATCGTGCGATCATCGTGTCGTGACATAGAATGGTCAAAGAATCCCTGACTGGTTTTGGTTGAAGGGAGCTTAAAGCTCCTCCAGCTCCAACCCCTGCCACGGGCAGGGACCCCTTCCACTGGAGCAGCTTGCTCCAAGCCCCTGTGTCCAACCTGGCCTTGAGCACTGCCAGGGATGGGGCAGCCACAGCTTCTCTGGGCACCCTGTGCCAGCGCCTCAGCACCCTCACAGGGAAGAGCTTCTGCCTAAGAGCTCATCTCAGTCTCCCCTCTGGCAGGTTAAAGCCATTCCCCTTGGCCTGTCCCTACATCCCTTGTCCCAAGCCCCTCTCCAGCTTTCCTGCAGCCCCTTCAGGCACTGGAGCTGCTCTCAGGTCTCCCCTTCAGGAGCCTTCTCTTCTCCAGGCTGCCCCAGCCCAGCTCTCTCAGCCTGGCTCCAGAGCAGAGCTGCTCCAGCCCTCGCAGCATCCCCATGGCCTCCCTCTCGGGACAGCCAGATTTCGGTGCATGGGTTATCCCTTGTTTTTCACACAGCTGTTCCAAGCCCGAGGTGTTGCTAACGCAGGGGTAGGAGGAGGATTTTGCTCTGCACCACTGCAGCTCGCAGCCGGGGGATGCGTTCAGCGTTGAGGCGATGTGGTCACTGCTCTGTCATTCCCCTGCCAGGGCACACCCAGGGGCTGGGGCCAACACCCTGGTGTTGCTGCCCTATTTCTTGGGATGAAGGAAGTCCACAATGACACTTTGCAGTGCTACACTGGGCCGTGACATCCATGCTCTCCTCTCGGGCACATACACCTGAGCCCGTTGAAGGCTCCCTAATGTGAAGAGATCAATGCGGTCGTGTATGGTTTATGGTTATTCAGACAACCTCTCCCTGTGTCAAATAGGAGCCAAACCACCCCAGTGTGAACGTTGTGCCCCGTCCTGACCTAACTGAGCCATTAAGCTACACGATACCCGTGAGCATCTCTTGATAAACAGCCATTCAGTTTGCTGCCAGCAAGCGCTACAAGGTGGGAGATGAATGTTGCCCGGTGCCTCAGTGCCTGTGTCCTGCTTTCACGTGTCAGCTGCTAACCCTGCACTTCTTTTCACAGTTCAGCTTTCAACTGAATCACAAAGAAGTTTTGCTGTCTCCAGGGCTTTGGTTTGCCCTTTGTTCACCCTGGTTTAATGTGCTTTAAACGCCCGTAACCAAGAAGGGTTCTTCTCTTTCTCTTCCAGGATTTTCTCCTTCCTGGATGTGGTCACTCTGTGTCGCTGTGCTCAAGTGTCCAGGGTAAGAACCTGCCTCCTTGCTGCTGGATGGGAACAGCTGGGTTGGAGTTGAGTGGCCCCGGCCTCCCCTCGCATGTCAGACCACAAGGATTAATGCTGAGGGAGCTTTGTGTCTCTCAGCTATTGTTAACACAGGGCACTGAATAACACCACAATACCAGAAGCTTCTCATATCAGCAGTGAAGGGGGACTCAGAGCTTGAAATCCCTTTGCCAGTGTCCCCTGCATGGTTACTGTGTGGAGCTGGCTCCCTTTTTGCCCAAGAGCCCTCCAGTCAGCCCAGGTTGATGAAAGCACCATCCTTGGAGGAGTCTAAAAAGGCATCTTGTGGGGTTTGCTGGTGATAAATGTCAATGCAAGTGACTTTCCTATAGTCAAAATAAGGATGGAAGTTGAACTGGGTCTGTTTTCCTCAGGCTTGTTTTTTCCTTAAGCAGCTCCAAGTTTTCAGGGCTTCAGCTCCCGAAATCCAGCTTGGATGATCCGCTTGGGAGAACTCCACCTGCAGGACCAGTTACAGGCACCACAGCTCTTTGGATCCTTTATCTTACCAGTGTCTACTGTGGTGCATGGAGGAGGCATCGCTGCAGCCAGGAGTGGGGAGTGGGTTCCCTGCGGAGGGTGTTTGCAGTGGTGTGGTCAGTGGTCAGTGCCCTGGCAGTGCTGAGTGACCCCTCCAGAGCTGAGCAGCCTGGGTTCAAGCTTGAGCTCCGTTATTCAGAGTTCAGAAGAGTGAGAAAGCCTGAGCTTACCCATTTCTGACTGCCTTAAACCCCGCTGGGTGATGTCCGGGCGTTGCAGTGACCACCCTGTGCTCTCTGAATAACAGCAGCCTTGCAGTGAGAGCTCTGCCAGCTGAAATCCCCTGCTCCAGCAGAGCAATACGGACCAGAATGGGCTGTCCAAGAGTCTTGCCCATGTCAGGCTGTGCTCCTGTTTCTGTCACTTGCTCCTGTTCTCCCTCCTGCTCACACAATCCCCAGGGCATCAGAGAACGCTGTAGTCATGACGTGACCCAACAGGTATTGTAAAGGACTGAAGTACCTGTGCTAGAGCTCCAAAAGGCTGTGGGTAAAGTTCCCTCCATTACACATTAAAATCTGCAGCCACTGATGCCTTTATTCCCTGCTGGAGCTCTTAACTTTCTCTCATGGTGATAACCAGGTCTTAAACCACATCAGCAATGAGATTGCAAATGCAGAGATGTAATGAATGCTTACAGTTCTGTCTGTACATGGCTTGCACACCAGCTGCTACGTGGTGATGGAGATGCAGCTTAGTGCATGTGATAGATGTAGTCCAAACACATGCAGATGCACATACCCGTTGTCATAATGATGGGTTCTGTGTTGACAACCCTTTTTTGATTCATTAAGGGCAGAATTGGTGACTTTCAGTTCCTGGTTCTCATTTCTAGCATGAGCCACGTGAGATTTTGGGTGGCTGTTTAAACAAACCAAAGCAACCCCATAAGGCAGGGGCTGTAAGCCCCGGGTGCAGGGCTTTGGGGTCAGAGCTGGCTGTGTTGGCTGGATGGCTTACAAAGCTCTGAATTCCCCATCTGTGGAATGGGGCACCAAGTGCACCAAGCTGTGGAAGTGCTTGGAACACCTCTTTCTGCTGGAGGCAAGAGAGGTGTGAGAGGAGGCGACAGCTTCACCCATCACCGTGGGACCTGGTCACCAAGTCCCCCATCCCAGCACCACCACCCCTTCTGCACCCTCAGCCTGGCTTCATTTCTCTTGGCACTGTAGGTACCCGGTATAGGGTTTCCCCATGTCCTGGTATCCTTCATGTTCACACTGACCCCACTATAGCATCCCCTGAAGGCTTTGGTTTAGGTGCATTAGAGGGGATTAAATTGCATCCAGGACCATGAAGATGCTGCAGCACTGCCTCCTGACCTGCCTCAGCATCTTCACCTTGTGTGGGAGCACAGGGGCTGGGGCACCATGGGCTTGGAAGAGTGTGCCCCATAGTGAGGGGGACTTGTCCGAGCAAGAGCTGCTCTAGTGACCTGTTGCTTTTACACCTGAGCCCCAGTGTTGGTTCTGAAAGGAACAACCTGTAACTGGGTCCCCACTGGCATCTTTTTTCCCTATTAACAACACATTTACCTTTCTTTTCCCCCAATAAAGGCATGGAATGTTCTGGCCCTGGATGGCAGCAACTGGCAGCGAATTGACCTGTTTGATTTCCAGAGGGATATTGAGGTATAATTAAGTGACATACAAACCCCTTTTTCTTGTTTAATATGTAATTACAGCCCAGAATGGATTCATACTCCCAACGTAGCCCCTGTTGCCTTCCCCGGAGAGAGAAATCATTCATTTCAGTTCTCCTTAGCTTCAGGGAGACTTTAAAGCCTTGGCAATGCATTCAGCCTTTGAAGACGGATGGGATTCTGTGTCTGTATCGTGACTTAAAGGTGGTAATAGAAGGGAAGTGGTTCTGTGTGTGCTCTGAGACCAGAAATAAGGAGAACGGTGCCATTCTGGTGCAGAGCTACTGCTCCTGTAGGGCAGAATGGAGGCTACTTTTCACTTGGGTGTTAACAGAGCCCTGGCTTAGACCATTAACACTGAATACCTCTTGAAACATGGCCTGGATGTCTCTGTCCTGTCCTGGCTTAGCTTTATATCAGACACTGATATATGACATATATTGATATATGAAAGTGTTTTTGGGGGGGGATAAGGGCAAAATAGTTCCTAAGAGATGCAGCTTTGGAAAGGCTTCGTTGTAGCTGTTCCAAGGCTGTAAGATGGGGGTTACTCAGCACTGATGGGAATGGATGCTGCTGTGCTGGTCTTCGAGTGGAGCTTGCATTGGTTAGGAAAAGGGAATGTTCTGTCCTCTTTATATGACAGATTGGAGCAGGGAAATAAGGAGCAGATTGTTTTAACTCAGAGGCTCAAGAGTCTCACCCATGGGAGCTGGTGGGAAACACACGTGTTATTTGAGGAGGAAATGGTGAAATTCATCTCCTGCTGCTGTGTCTGAGCAGCTCGGACCCCCTGCTGAAGGAGGAGGTCTGTGGTGCTGCACCTACAGGGGCTGAGTGGCCTGAGGCTTCTGGGAGGAAGGAAATGGGGTGATTTGCTTGCTAATGAACCCTTGGAAGTTCTGGCTTTCCTTCCATGGAGGCAGAGCAGAGTTACAGAATCCTAGAATCATAGAACAGTTCAGGTTGGAAAGGACCTTAAGATCATGCAGTTCCAACCCCCTGCCATGGGCAGGGACACCTCACACTAAACCATGGCACCCAAGGCCTTGTCCAACCTGGCCTTGAACACTGCCAGGGATGGAGCATTCACAACCTCCCTGGGCAACTCATTCCAGTGCCTCAGCACCCTCACAGCAAAGAATTTCCTCCTTGGATCCAGGCTGGAAGCATCTGAATCCCCTCATCCAGGCCTGTGAATTCCAAAGCCTGCCAGAGGAGCTGCAGAACCACACAGCCTGGGGCAGGTTTTCCTGCCCTTCCACGTGGAGGAGCAGGCTGAGCCTCAGCCCTCAGCCAGGGCAGTGCTTCCACAGCGCACTACAGCCAGATGGCACCAGAACCTCATCCAGAGCTCTCACTGAACCCATTCCCCTGTTGATCATGGGGTTATGATGCTTGATCAGTTTTTGGACTGGAGAAAGATTATAGAAGACTCTCATCACTGGTATGAGGTCTTAAATGCCAGCTGATACTTGAAGAACCAAGGGATGTTCGTGCTCTGCGGTGAACAACCATGTAGACAAGGGGAGGAGGTGTCTGAATCTCTGCACACTGATACCAGTAGTCTCTCAATGGTTTTGGGGGCTTGGAGCAAGCTGCTCTAGTGGAAAGTGGCTCTGCCTGTAGCAGGGGTTGGAACTGGATGAGCTTTAAGGTGCCTTCCAACCCAAACCAGTGTGTGGCTGTGTGTGTGATTCATTCACAGTGAGCAGTAGCCAGCTCAATGCCAGCCTCTCTCCAGAGATGCTCAGTGGTGTCTTTGGAGGCTCCCAGTGATACAGATCTCTTGAACACAGATGTTTGAATCCCTTTTTCTCTGAGAAGAAGACTCCTGGCCTGGTTCTGCCTCATGCCTCTCTTGAATAGGGCTCATTATAGGCAGTTATAGTGTATGGACTGGGCTTATTTGCAAGCCTTACTGCCCTGTTGTAGCCAGGGCACTGCTGCTGTCACCTATGGATGCCCAGGAGCTCTGAACTGGAGGAAGCTCCTCAGTCATCAGCCTGCGTGCCTTTAGGTGGTTGGTCCTTCCCTCTCCATCTTCAGAAGCTGAATAACTCCCCCTCTCCCTGCCCCACATCCTTATCCCGGCCCCTGTGTTTGTGAGCCCCGCTTTCCCCTCGAGCACCAACCTTGTCGGCGCGCAGCATCGGGGGCTCAGCGTGGGGCTGCTGGGGGGGGGGGGGTGTCTCATTGCACTGCTTTGTGTGTCCCAACAGGGCCGGGTGGTTGAGAACATCTCCAAGAGATGCGGGGGTTTCCTGCGGAAGCTCAGCCTGCGCGGCTGCCTGGGAGTGGGAGACAATGCGCTGAGGTAGCGGGCGGGCTTCTTCCTGCTCTTAAAGGTGATGGGAAGGGGGACCCCATCTCTGCAGGGGGTCCGAGGGATGCTTTGGACCTGAGCTCGGCGTGGCACGCACAGAAACACGCACACTGGGAGGGTAAAAGGATGTCTCCTTCAGAGCTTGGGCACCTGAGAAGGAGAAAAAAGGTGTGTAATTGCTAAGCACTTCTATTCTATACCTCCCAAAGTATAAAGGTGGTGACCACATTGGGAGCATGAGCCAGATCAGTTTCATGATCAATGATTCCAAGTCATTACCATAAAGTCCAATGAGACAAAAACCTTAGCCCGAGCCCCACACTTGAAAAACACCAATACAGCAAAGTAAGGTACAATATACTGAAACTGAGATCAAGAGGAGCAACCTTGAGAGCCCATAAATCAGCACTGTGACGAGTCACTATTAATCCTTTCAGATCTGTCGTTGTCTCAACCCCTCGTGCCCCACGTTGGGCACCAAAAGAACTGTCGTGGTTTAAACCCTAGCCAGACAGCTTGTTCACTCACTCCCAGTGAGTGGTGCTGGGCTGAGAGCAATTGAGGGCCCCCCCCAAGGGCTCTCCCCTTCCCCGCTCCCATGAGGGATGGGGAGGAGGATCGAACAAGTGCAACTCCCAGGGGTTGAGACAAGAGCAGTGCAGCAACCAGTGTACAACACAAATCACTGCTACCATCACCGACAGCAGTGATAAGAGAAAATAACAAGGGAAGAGAATGAGTCCCATCTGGAAGCCCGTGTCCTTCCAGGTCACCCCCAGTTACCCCCCACCACAGCATGACGTGCTGTGGTATGGAATACCTCCTTGGCTAGCCTGGGTCAGGCACCCTGTCTCTGCTTCCTCCTGGCTTCACCCTCCTCCATGGTAGAGGATGAACCTCACAAAGTCCTTGCTCAGGGTAAACACCACTGAGCAGCAACCAAAACCATCGGTATCAGCAGCACTGTTCCCAGGCTGGAAGCCAAAACACTGCTGCACCAGCAACCACGAAGGAGAAACATGAGTGCTACTGCTGAACCCAGGACATAGCCATGGAGAGCAGGAACGCAGCAGCCCCTTGAACGTGTCATTTAGGGCTGAAGCCTTCCCAACGCTCATTTCTCATGGAAGCCTTTTGAATTTGTCATGGTTTAGCTTCACACAGTAACCGTTTTTCCCAGTGCTCGGTGCTGCTGCTGCACGAGCTGGCACCGAGTTACTGGAGATGCCAAGGCCAGGCGTGGGGCCGCATCCGTTCTGTCCGTTGTACGTTCGCTGACGTTGAGACGTGTCAGCGAGCTGTACCTGCATTCCCATTGAAGCAAGGGCTGTAAAACTGCCTGAAACCCACTCTTCTCCCTTCCTTTCCTCAAGAACATTTGCCCAGAACTGCAGGAACATCGAAGTCCTGAACCTGAACGGCTGCACCAAGATCACCGACGCGTGAGTGAAACTCCTTCCTCTCTTTGCATCCCCTTTTCCATGGGTTCTCCAGCCCTGTTTTAAGGGAAGGCCGGTGGGAGGTGATAGGATGCATGTGGTGGGCTCTGTGTGTGTGTGTGGCTCTGGGGCCTGAGCGTGTCCCATCTGGTCTCTTGCAGGACGTGTACCAGCCTCAGCAAGTTCTGCTCTAAACTCAGGCACCTTGACTTGGCTTCCTGCACTTCCATAACCAACCTGTCCCTGAAAGCACTCAGGTAGGGGTCAACAGCATTGACTCTTGCTGCTGGGTGGCAGAGCCACCGTTGCCTGTGTCTTGTGTGCCTTGGAGGAGGCTGACGCAGGCTGAGGTGTAGCTGTGATGTAGAGCTCAGGTGTTCACCAGCAGAGCCCAGCGTTCACCTTGTGCCTCCTGATTTGCTGAGACAGAGGAGGAGGACTCAGCAAACCTGCCCTCAGCCTTGTTTGTATCCATCCCGATGGCCATGAGCAGCAGAAGGAAGGGCTGTGCTCCGTTAAAGCCTTTGGGGTCTTTTTGAGTCCCTTCTGAAGGGCTCGTTCTGCAGCTCCTTCACTCCAAGTGTGCCATTGCTGCTTAGAGGTTGTTTAGAGAGCCAGAGGATGAGCACCAGCATGTGGCTGCCTTGGTGAGCTGCTTAGGAGACACAGAACTGCTTCAGTCTGCTCAGTGGAAGGGCCAAGTAATGTAGGGAAGGGACAGACAGGCATCAGTGGGAAGATACTGGGATGGGAAGAGAGGCAGGAAAACCCCACTGAAGGTAGCAATAGAGGCCAAGCTATTAAAAAATAATACTTATAAATTCAATATAAATAATGTAATACATTAAGATTTATTAGTAAGAGAATAAAAGAAAATACAGGGAAGTTGTATCACAGGAAAAAAAACACTAGAGAGTGAACGTGGACACCAGAAGAAAACAGATCGGGAAGAGCAAGTGAATGGTTCCATTCTTTCCGAGCCTGTTTTTCCCTTCCCTTGAGCATCTTCCTCCTCATCCCTGTTTTCCCAAGGCCACATCTGTGCTGCAGCTCTCTCAGGTGGATGGTGGCACGTTCCTGCTTACAAATTGGGTGTTACTCCTCCTGGCAGCTATTTGCAGATGCAGAGTTACACCTGGGCAGAAATGAGCCCTGGTTTGGGTTGCGTTGAGGGTGCTTTGGATCCAGAAACCCACAGTGTGAGTCCTTGTGTAGGAGCTGGGGGGGGTCCAGAATGGGATCACGCAGCAGGATTTCTTTCCAAACCAAACTCAAGCTTTTCCTTTCCCTCCCAAAGCGAGGGCTGCCCATTGCTGGAACAGCTGAACATCTCCTGGTGTGACCAAGTGACCAAGGATGGCATCCAGGCCCTGGTGAGAGGCTGCGGAGGACTCAAAGCCCTGTTCCTGAAGGGCTGCACACAGGTACTGCCCTAGAGAGTGAATAACAGCTCCCTTCTGCTCTCAACAACCCTTCTGCTCTCCCTGGAAGCGTGGGGATGAAGGAGCTGGGGCTTTCCCCATTTGCTGGAATGACTCTGTTGGGGGTTAACTGCTTTTATGGAGATTCTTTAAGAGCTCTGAGCTCAGTGTGAGTAATGGGACAGGGAACAAATTGCTGTAGAATCATTCTTCTTTCTTCCCCACTGGTGATACATTGAGGAAACCTTGCTTCCAAAGGAGATAACTTCATTACTGAGGGCTGCACCCATCCATTTCTGAGGGCTCAGATGTTAGAAAGCGTGCCAGAGCTTTGCTCTGTGCTGGTGATGGGATCTCCTCTGTGTAGCCTTTGGATCCTGTACTTAGTGCAAGTGAATCACTGTGCGTGTGCCTCCTTGCAAAGGCATCTCTGCAGCAGTCAGGAACACGCTGCTGCTGCGAGTACATCGTAGAGCTCTTGAGCTATAACTGTGCTTTGAAGAGGCTGCAGAGACTGGGGCAGACCCTTCCAGCTGAAAGGGGGGTTTTGCCCCCTTGTACTCTCTGTTGCTTTGACTGATTTCCTTTCATCTTGCTTTGCTGTCTCAGCTCCGTGTGTTCAATACTTCCCTGTATTGCAGCTTTACTAAGGAGTTACAAGGAGGAGCATGAGGATGCTCTAAGCCTGGAGCAGCTCTGCTCTGGAGCCAGGCTGAGAGAGCTGGGCTGGGGCAGCCTGGAGAAGAGAAGGCTCCTGAAGGGGAGACCTGAGAGCAGCTCCAGTGCCTGAAGGGGCTGCAGGAAAGCTGGAGAGGGGCTTGGGACAGGCCAAGGAGGACGTGGGCTGGGGTCTTTTCAGTGCAGGCTGATGTGCAAGAAAAGAGCAAACACATATCTGAGGATCTTGTCCTTGAAAAAGGAGGGTACATCCGAGCCTGCAGGACTTGAAACCGTGACCCAGAGACTCCCAAGGGTTTAAGAGCCTCAAGGCACACTTGGAAATGATTTCTGATTACCTCCCCATTGCCTTGGATCTGGGGTTAGGGCTTCCTTAAGCCCAAGTCCATCAGTGCCCTTTTCCTCTGCTGCGTGTAGGTAAGGTTCTGATGGTACAAAAAGCCTATTTTGCCCCGTTTCTGGTCACCAAAAGTCCTGCAAGCTGCTGCTAAGCAAAGCAATACCACACTGCTGATGGGCACAAAGCACTCATAGCCAGGGCAGCCCAGCTGGAAGGGCTGGAGTCAGTGGTTCTTCCAAACGGATGCTGCTGTTGGGGTTTTAATCCATGAGCTGGGTTTACATCACCTTATAATATATATATATAATACATGATGTGGCTGTAAAAATGACTTGATTAAAGGTACAATCTCAGGCTCTTCTGAGGATTCAGGTCACAGGAACAGCTTGAGTTTCTAGTATTTATGGAGTGGTGAGTAATATTGATGGCAATACATCCTTGTTATCAATTACTTACCATCTGCTCTTAGAGATTTAGGAACAGCAGCTTTGTTTTTATCAGCAGGAAGCAACCTGGGCATGTTTGTGCTCCTCACATCAAAGTAAGGCTCTCTCTGGGTCCCTCTGTTGCAGTATAAAGGTGGTGGCTAGGGAAGCGTTTCCTTCATCCCTGATTTCACTGCTGGCTATGTTACATCTGTGTTTGATCAGTAACTTAGTGCTGGGGGTCTCTGAACCCTGCTCCTGAGGTGCTTAAAAACCAAAAGCCATGGAGGGGGGGGTCTGGAGGCAGCAGTGCCCTGCCCTTCTGCCCCATGGGTATCCAAACCATAGATGCTTTATTATCGCTTCAAGTATGAGCACGTTGCCTCAGTCTCTGATTCCTTCCTTTCCAGCTTGAGGACGAAGCTCTGAAGTACATTGGTGCCCATTGTCCTGAACTGGTCACTTTAAACCTTCAGACATGCTTAGTAAGTAAAGCCCCCTGTGATGTCCCCACGCAGCCCCAGCGTTGTGCTGGTAGAGGCCATCTCTAAGCAGAACCCTGCAGAACGTGCTCCATCCCAGGAGCAGCAGCACCAGTGCAAGGCAGGGAATTTAAGAGGTTTTGAAAACCAAGGGATGAAACCCAGCTTCTTGGGAGCATTCAGCAACGTTGCCTAAGCCCCCAGAGCGGTGTCACAGCCAGCACTGCCTTTGTCACGCTTGTTTTGTCTCTTTGCCCTGCCTCATTTGCAGGAGGAGCAAGAAAAAATCCTTTCCATTGGCCTGGAGTGCTTGGATGCTGCTCTGGGCCCACGGCTCCTCGGGCCTCTTCATAAAGCACAACCAAGAAATGCCCTTTCCCTGCCCCAAAGGGCTCTTGGGCAGTGCCAAAAATGTCTGTTTCTGCCAAAAATGTCTATTTCTGCCAAAAAAAGAACCTGGAATGGGCTCTTTGCACACACAGACTGCAGCCAGGGCGATGCAGGCGGTAACTGGGCAGGCTCTGCCTTTGCCATGCAAGTGAGCAGAGCCTTTGGGGGGGATGCAGGGCTGTTCTTGCCCTGTTGAAGGAGCAGCTTTAGCAGTTACGAGACTGGTGCCCATCCCTGAGACTGGGGCTGAGCTGTTAGCAAGTTCCAGACCTGTGTCTGGGATCTTGGGAAGGGGCAAATGGGAAGAAAGGAGGAGAAAACTGATGAGGTTCTTGAAAACACCAAGTTCTGCTGAGTTTCTACTTCTTCTCACTCCAGAGCTTGGGTTTACCAGCCCACAGACCTGCTGTTAAAAGAAGCAATGATAGTCCCCAAAGTTGGTGTTTTCCTATGGGAATTGGGGCTGGCTGCCTCTGAAAGCCCAGGGAGGTTTAACCTGGTCCTCAGCATGCACAGCCTCTGCCCCCCGTTACCCCTTTTCCCTTATCCCACTGCCTGTGCCGCTCTCCTGCCCCCCAGACTCCCAGCCCCACACAAGGAAGAGCACATCTGGAGCAGATCTGTGCCCTGTTGCCATCCCATTGCAGAGCACAGGGGGCTGGATGGACCCTGTGGGCCTGGGGATGCTGCAGGTCGATGGAGCCGCTGTGCCGCAGTGGAATTGAATGGGATTTTGGCTGTAAGCCTGTCTCTTCCAGCTCAGGTTCTGGTCCCAAAGCGCTGAAGTGTAGTTTTATGAGGCTCTGAAAACAACCTGTAGCTCCTTTTGGGGGTAACTCTGCCTGTGGGGTGAGTCTGGACCCGCTGTTACCTTGCCTCTCCTTCCACTCGGAAACACTTCCATGCGTGTGGAATCACTTCCCCAGTGCTCACAAGTCACTTCCAGCGTGGCTTACCCTGCGTCAGCTGCCCCAGTGAAAGAGCTGCATGCATTTTGGGGTTGAAAGGAGCATAACTCATCCTCGGGGATGGGCCTGGTTGGAAGCAGGAGCCCAAGCAGCGCCTTTGCACCTCCACCCTACGTTGTTATGGCTTGTGATGTTGTTGTTGTTTTTCTTGTAGCAAATAACAGATGATGGTCTCATTACAATATGCAGAGGATGCCACAAGTTGCAATCCTTGTGTGCTTCAGGCTGCTCTAACATTACAGATGCCATCCTGAACGCCCTGGGACAGAACTGCCCAAGGCTTAGGTGAGTTTGCAGCACGGGGTTACCCCAGCTCCGGCCACCCTGGTGACGTGCTCATGACACTGAAATCCTCTCTAAAAGGGCTCTTTTGCTCACTGAGCTTTCTCCAGGTGTTTGCTATGGGAGGAGGGGGGGATCATGGATGTACCCAAACCCCTCCTGTGGGTAAAGCAGTGCCATGCTGACGCGTGCTCCAGTAGCAGCAGGGTCCTGCACCGTGGTGCTTTTGTTCCCTGATGGAAAGCAGCTGAGGTGAGGTGACTGTTGGACTGGGACTGCACTGTTTCCTCCTGCCCCGTGTGATGGGAACAGCTTGTTCAGGATGGTTTGGATGGTTTCAGATGGAATCCGTGCTTCACAGAGCAGGGGCTCCCAGCAGCAGCTCTGCTTCCTCCTGGGTTATCTTTTTAGAGTCTCTTTCTGTCAGGACCAGTTTCTGCAGGAGGACTTCACTGTAATGCAGCAAATGCCCAGGTGCAGAAAGAAGAGAGAGTTTTATTCTCTTGCCATCCCTAAGAGCTGAGTGGTTGCATTAAATGGCACAAAATAGGTGTCTTCCAGGGGAAGCAAAGGCACCCCTGTGTTCTGTGCTAGCCCATTTAAAGCAGTACGGGTACAAATGCATGGAAACCAGTGTCAAAAAGAGGCAGGTAAAGCATCATTTCAGTTCCAGATGGTTTCTGTGTTCCTGTTCAGCTGCAGCTTTCCAGTGGTAAGCTCCATAGGGTAAAATCCAGACCGCACTGTAGGAAAGTTGGCTGCTTTTCCTGTAGAGGTGGGTAAATGTGGTACCACTGTGAAGGAAGGCTCAGCAGTGTCTGCCAGCAAGCTGATCTCTTGTCACAGCAGCAAATGGTTCACCTCTTAAGACTTCAGGCTCCTCCGTCATGGCATCAAATACTTGTTCTGCAGGGCTCATCTCTCAGGTGGTTGTGGTTTACACCACCTCTTGTGGTTTACACCACCTCTTGTTGTGGTTTACACCACCTCTTGTTGTGGTTTACACCACCTCTTGTTGTGGTTTACAGCCTTGCCATGGTGAGATCCCCCCTTTGGGAATGGCTTTAACCTGACGGAGGGGAGCTCTTAGGCAGAAGCTCTTCCCTGTGAGGGTGCTGAGGCGCTGGCACAGGGTGCCCAGAGAAGCTGTGGCTGCCCCATCCCTGGCAGTGTTCAAGGACACAGGGGCTTGGAGCAAGCTGCTCTATGGAAGGGGTCCCTGCCCGTGGCAGGGGTTGGAGCTGGATGGGCTTTAAGGTCCCTTCATCCCAACCCACTCTGGGGTTCTGTGGTCTCCCACGTCAGTCCTCCCTGCCTTGGCGTTCCCTTGGAGCCTGACTCTGTTCTCTCCCCCTCCACACCTCGGGTATGGAGGGTGGCTGCTCTGTGCCCATTCATCCTCTCAGGGAGCAGAGCCTGCACGGGGTCAGAACATCCCTGGGGTGCTGGAAGCTTGTGCTGAAGCGCTCTGCAAAGCCAAGTGAGTGCACCGTGGTGACTGTCAACTCTTTCCGTGCAGAATATTAGAAGTTGCAAGGTGTTCCCAGCTAACAGATGTGGGCTTCACCACCCTCGCTAGGGTAAGTGCTGCTTCCCCGGGCTCTGGCCTTGCTTTTCGTGCTGGATGGGGACAACCCATGGCTTTCCCTTGGCTTCGCCGTTGCCCTGAGCCACGCATCCCATAGGCAATGGGAAACACTTGGAGGTGGAAACCTCACTGTTTGCTTTGCTGGGCTGTGCACAAGCGACCCTAAATGTAACCGCCCTTATGTGCTAGGGCTGGAACACCCCTGTGCCTTTACGTGGTCCTTTACTGGGTGCTGGGCATAGAGAAGCAGCACTCACGGGGGGGACCTTGCGGGTCGAAGAGCTGTGTTAGCGGGGTTGTGTTGTGTTACCATTCCCTGCTCTTCTCTTTGTTCCTAGAACTGCCACGAGCTTGAGAAGATGGACCTGGAAGAGTGCGTCCAGGTAGGAGCTGCCACCCTTGGCTCTTCCTCCTTTAGCACGGCCAGTGGGGCAAGAGGGGGACAGAGCAGGAGGTGGGCTCCAAAGGAGGACTGGATTTCAGATCCTGAGCAGGAAAGCTGGGTGTATTCAGGATAAGACAGTGTTGGTTGGGGGGATTGAGCCTTTGTTCGTATCTCAGTATCAAATTTCATTATCAATATCAAGTAATAACCAAACCAGCACTTGACTAGTGATAGGGGTGATAGAAGTGTGACCCTCGCCACGAGATGAAGCCCCATAGCAAGGTCTTTTTGCACAAGGCAAGAGCAGGTTTGTCCTCCGTGTGCTGCTGGGAATAATGGAAGTTCCCTCCGTGTGGAAAGGATGTTCCAGAGGACATGGCAAGGGCTCGGAATGGAACGGGGCTGCCCATGCTCCCGAGGCAGTGGGATGGCATGGGGTGACATCCCTATCCCTGCCTCCTGTGCTGCAGTCGTCCCTCATAGTGGCCGTGGGGCACATGTGTGTTCTGTAGGGCACGTGCCATAAGCAGATAACTGCTTCCAGGGAGGGCTGGCAGGGAAAAGAGCTGCATTTCCTCAAGGTCCCACTGAAAGCCTCTGCCCCTGAGGGTGGCTGTGCAATGGATCCTGTGGTCCAGGCAGCGGGGATTGCTTCCTGCCATGGGAACAGCAGGAGCCCAGGATCCCGGCCTTCCCGATGCACGCAGGGCAGGAACTGAGGCCATCACAGGGGGAAGTGGCACTGGTCCAGGCAGGAGCTGCTTCAAAGTGAACCCGGGAAAGGAAGAACTGGGCTCTGAGCAAAGGCATCCCAGGCAGTTCCCCTCCCGGGCTCGCATCCTCTCTCCCTGAGGGATAAAGGGGAGCAATGGGGCAGTGCACCAGAGCCCTTGGAATGGGATGGAGCTCTGCTCACTTGCTTCACGTGAGCTTATTCCAGCTTATTCAGGAAAACCTGAGGTGATTGCTGGAAGGGAGGGGGAAGAGCCTGGAATTGGGGCTCAGGACGGGGGAGCTCTGCCATGGATGAGGCCAGCTTTGCAGTGTTCCTCTCACAGGACGGGAGAAGGCCTTGAGCAAAGCACCCAGCCTGAAAAGGGCTTTTTCCCTCTCTTCCAGATAACAGACAGCACACTAATCCAGCTTTCCATACACTGTCCACGGCTTCAGGTTCTGGTGAGTGTTCCAAGGGAGACTTCCAGCGTTTCCTGTGCTACAAACAGGGGGATTTGAAGGGCAGCCTGTGGGGATTTGTAACTTTGCCTTCATGGATGTGCTGTGAAGGCTTTGGAAGAGTTCAGCTGGAAACTTGACCCAGAGAACCTCTTGTTCCCTCCTCTGCATCCATAGGAGAGGAGGCTGCAGCTCTTCCCACCTGTATTATGGAGCTGGGGCCTGGCTCTGGAAAGTGATGCTCCTCTAGGTTGGAATATGTGGGAGTTGAGGCTCAGTCTGCTCTGTGTGATACTGAGGGAGCTGGGCTGGGGCAGCCTGGAGAAGAGAAGGCTCCTGAAGGGGAGACCTGAGAGCAGCTCCAGTGCCTGAAGGGGCTGCAGGAAACCTGGAGAGGGGCTTGGGACAAGGGATGTAGGGACAGGCCAAGGGGAATGGCTTTAACCTGCAGAGGGGACGTTGGGTTCACCCTGGCTGTGATCGCTGCAGAGCTTGTCCCACTGCGAGCTCATCACGGACGACGGGATCCGGCACTTGGGCAACGGCGCCTGCGCCCACGACCGCTTGGAAGTGATCGAGCTGGACAACTGCCCCTTGATCACGGACGCCTCCCTGGAGCACCTGAAGAGCTGCCACAGCTTGGAGAGGATAGAGCTGTACGACTGCCAGCAGATCACCCGCGCCGGCATCAAGAGACTCAGGGTGAGGAGCAGGGCTTCGGGGCCAGGAGGGAGGGCTGAGGACCATCAGCTGGTGATGCAGTGGCTGCTGTGCACCCACAGGGCTCGGGTTGGCTCAGAGGGAAGGGGTTGTTGCTGTGTCCACTCGTTTTACAGGTGGCACTGGCTTGCATCGCAGCAGGGGCACCTCCTCTCCACTGCCTCATATCCTCCGTGCGGACTGCAGTGCACTGTATTGGCCCTTCCTGTATAACTAACAGGGATAATCCTGTACTAGAGGCAGCTGGCTGCAGGGGCTCAAGTGGGACAGAGCCAGGGTGCTCCTAAAGCACCCCATGTCCCAGTGCTCCCCTCCTCGGTCTGTGTCTCGAGCTGAGAGGGTGCTGAGGCGCTGGCACAGGGTGCCCAGAGAAGCTGTGGCTGCCCCATCCCTGGCAGTGTTCAAGGCCAAGGGGCTTGGAGCAAGCTGCTCCAGTGGAAGGGGTTGGAGAACCCAAACCATTCCATGACTATGTCCTGGGTAAGAGGAGCAATGACAGCGCTTTACTCTCTTGGAGGCCATGGCTGTGCACAGTGAGGAGCTGTTCTGTTCCCCACAGCTAGCCCAGGAGTGATGGGGGGAGGAAAGGGCATCACTTGTTTATCCCCTGTAACTCTCTTTGCCAGTAACAGAATGAACTGAGAAGGGGAAAATCACCCTGTCGGTCACCCCCCCTCCTTGTGTTTGCCTTCCAGACCCATTTACCCAACATCAGAGTCCACGCTTACTTCGCTCCTGTGACTCCACCTCCGTCGGTGGGAGGCAGCAGACAGCGCTTCTGCAGATGCTGCATCATCCTATGACAGCGGCCGTGCTCCTCCAGCAAACTGAGTCTTTCAACCCCCTTGTAGAGGCACGGGGGACACCAGGACCTCCGAGGAAAGCGATACCAGTGTCATTTGCAAGGGGCAGTGAGCAGGGCTGTGGTGCCCCTGTAGCCACCCATCCCCATCCATATAGACACCCCTCCCCGTCCCCGCCGCGCTCCAGCGAGCCGCTGAACTCCGCGCTGTGGGAGCTGGAGCTCTCTTGGCTTTCTCTCTAGGTGGATTGGGCTCCTTGGGGAACCATTCCCGCTGGGCCTGCTCAGGTGGGATCACTGCGGGCAGGAGGGGAGGCTTGCGGTGAGCCCCCGCCTGTCGCTGCTGTGGAAGGTTGGAAGAGGAAACCCTTGGACACGGGGAAGGGGGAGAAGGAGCAGGCTTTAACCCCGCGCCTCTTGTCCAGAGGGGAAACAAAGAAAACAAACCTGAACCCACCCCCCCCCCAAGTCCTTGTGTCCATTCTTCAGCGAGGGGATGAGGCAGCAGCTGCCGGGAGGCAGGATTGAGCCCTGCTCCCCTGCTGAGCACCAGGAGCACGCTCGCGGCCAGCGCTCATCTCTTGCGTGTTCCGTAGCATCCTTCTCAGAGGCCTCCCTAGGTCATTGTGATCCAGCTTGAACCCTGGCACATCAGGGCCCGGGGAAGGGGGGGTTCTTCTCCCTGCATCCTGCTTGGGTTCGCTTTGGCACGTTCCTAATTCAGTCACTTTTGGAGGTGCCCCATCCACAAAGGCAGGAATGGGGCTTTCAGCGAGTGCTTCCCACCGTGAGCAGCCTGAGCCTGGAGGGAGCTGCTAGGAGGGTGCCGAAGGACAAGGGAGCTGCCCCCCGCGCAGCCCCTTCTCATCAGTGCTTGGGGGTCCAGATCTCTTCTGCGTTTCAGGTTTTGCTCCCAGTGACAAGGATCTAACTCGTGCTGTAGGGGAGCAAGTTATAACCCTTGCTGCAGTGACCGTAACCCCGGCTCCCTCCTGCTTCCCCTCCAGCCCTTCCTTCATCCCCAAGGAAAAGCCGAGCAGAACCTTTCTGCTTGTTGCCCTGCTCAAGAAACCACCCCCCTCCATGGGAGGAGCAGCCTGAAAACGCACCTCGAGTCATCACCCTCTGTGTGAGCGCTTGTGGGGGGGCTGCTGGTTGTGCCCCTTGCACAGGTAAGTGGTGTGGATGGAAGGGGGGCTTGCTCCGTTGCTCCTCAGCTCCCAGTGTTTGCAGCGGGATGAGCCCGGGTGCTGCCAGTATGGAACACGAACAGGCAGGGGTCTGATGGGTTTCATGGGGCAGAACTCGGCTGTCACAGGTTTGGGGCCGTTGTTGTGCTCCTCCTGCCATGGCCCACGCGGGCTGGAAGGGACCCGTGTTTATGGATGCCTCTGGTTGGGGTTCATTCACCAGCCTGGCCCCACAAGTGATGCTGCACCTTCATTCCGTGGGGCGCAGCACGAGGGGTCCGTTTGAGGCTCAGGGTTTGCCGTTGTGTTGCTTCCCACCCTCTTCCCACCATTCCAAGCAATCCGGGCAGGCAGAAGGGTCACTTTAACACCTTCATCTCCAGCTTCCCCATCCCTCACCCCGTCAGCGTTCACGGTGTGCTGACAGGAGCCCCCTCGTGCCGCCTCAAGGATGCTCTCGGTCCTTCCCCTGTAGCTGGCTTTTGAATCCATTCTATTTATTCAGATCCCTTGCTCCCGGTGGATTCCCTGCCTCCTCCACGAGCATTCCTCATCCTCCCTTTGCACAGCTCCCTTCTCCCGAGGTTTCAGGGTGGCAGGGGACAAACGGCGCTTCCCATGGTACCGGGGCAGCAGCAGCGGGTGTCTTGGCACAGCTTGAGCTCACACGGGGCAGGGCAGAGCTGATGTGGATTTCCAAGCTGGATTTGGTGGATTTCCAAGCTGGATCTGATGGATTTCCAAGCTGGAGTTGATGGATTTTTTTTCCTTGTGGCAGAGCCCAGTTTTCAAGGGGGGGAGAAAACTCCCCAGACTACAGAACCCAAAGCGTTTTTCGTTGTCGTTTTCCAAACAGGGTTTGACAGCATTAAGGTAGCTCAAAACCTACTTGACAGTGTCCTTGCAAGTCACTTAATCCGTCTCCAGATGGACTCTTCCTTTATGTTTGTATTTATAAATACCAATAAACACCATTTTCCAAGCTCTGGTTTACCACGGGAGGGACTCGGAGAGCAAAACCCAACCCCGGTGCACGGGGCAGCGTTCCGGGCTGGGGCTTGCCTTGGTTTGGTGGCCACAGAGGGCATCGAGCACTGAGGTTTGGGGCTGAGGAGCTGGTGGGTCCTGGATCCGCTGGCCCAGGACAGGACCTCGGTCCAGGGCTCTTCCCTGCGCCTGCCCGGACACCCAGCCCGTGCCATGGGTCCATGGGCAGAGCCTTGGGAAGCTTTTGCTGCCTCAACCCTCCTGGGCTGGAGCAGATGCAGCAGGGACCTCCCCAGGGCAGCGACTGAGCCCTTGTGGGCCAGGGAGCCCCAGTTCCACCCCAAATGAGGCTTTTCTGGTGGTTCAAGACCTGCAGCAGCGCTTCCGAGCCCATTCCTGTGGCTGCTCCCACAGGGCTCAGTTAAACCAGAAACCAGAAGAGCTCCCTGTTCTCAAGAGAATCCCCTATGGATGTGGCATCATGGGGGGTCTGGGTTGGATTTTGCTGTGTTGGGGGGATGAGGTTCAGGATGATGGACCCCAAAAATGAGTGTGTTTGGGGGGGGGAGAAGGATAGGGATGGATGGGGATGGAGGGTGAGAATGGGAGGGGTTGGGTGGTGATGGGGCTCAACCAGCTTCTAAAAGCTCAGCGGGAGGTCAGCCCCTGGCAGCACCCACAGGGGTGAGGAGGCGCTTGGGTGAGGGTTGGAGCTCCCCTGCTCCCTCCTGTCCCTTCCCCTCTGTGGCTGCTGTCCCTGAGGAGCACCAAGGTGGGGAGCAGGAGCTGTTCCCATTGCACACACCCTGCAGGGAAAGAGGGGAGACTCCGCGGGAGCAGTTGGGGCTCTGGAGCTTTATTGGATGCTCGTGGATGGAGGAGGATCCTCTGTGCGCAAGGCAAGGAGCGGTCACTTCTTGGTCTCCTCCTCCTTGGAGAGGGTCTTGATGATCTCCTCCTTCTTGGCCTGCAGCCGCTCCTCGCGCCGCTTCCGAGCCTCCTTGGTCTTGGACCTACGAGCTTCAGCCTGGTCACTGCAAGAGGGGAAGGGCTGGTTCATGTGGGGATCACCTCAGAGCTTCCACCCCGGCTCCTGCTCCCCAGCCAGCTGGATCAATGGATCATGGAAGCAGGGGATGGTTTGTGCTGGAAGCGACCTCAAAGCTCCTCCAGCTCCAACCCCTGCCACGGGCAGGGACCCCTTCCACTGGAGCAGCTTGCTCCAAGCCCCTGTGTCCAACCTGGCCTTGAACACTGCCAGGGATGGGGCAGCCACAGCTTCTCTGGGCACCCTGTGCCAGCGCCTCAGCACCCTCCCAGCACCCTCCTTCTGCCTAAGAGCTCATCTCCGGGCTCCATTCTGGCTCCATTCCTCAGCCAGGCTCCAGAAGGAGCCACCAGCAGCAGAACCCCCCCCCGTTGTGGATGCAGCACTTACGCCAGGAGCTTCTTGCGAGCTTTATCCGCCTTGAGCTTGTGGATGTGCTCCATGAGGATGCGCTTGTTCTTGAAGACGTTGCCCTTGACCTTGAGGTACAGGCTGTGATACCTGAGGGAGCAGAAGGGAACGGGGGCTCAGTGAGGCAGCCCCAGACCCCCTCATCCCTGCTGCTGGGATCATCCCTGGTGCCGTGCTCCGCGGGGAGGGCTCCGGCACCACCCGGGCCCGGCTCACATGTGCCGGTCGATCTTCTTGGACTCCCTGTATCTGCGCAGGAGGCGCCTCAGGATCCGCATCCTCCGCATCCAGGTCACCTTCTCGGGCATGCGAGCGTTGGCCGTGCCCTTCCTCTTACCTGGAGAGGGAAAACAGGATGGGAATGGAGCCGGAGTCCTGCACCTTCAACACAGTCCTCACAGAAGAGTTCGGGTTGGAAAGGACCTTAAGATCATCCAGTTCCAACCCCCCTGCCATGGGCAGGGACACCTCACACTAAACCATGGCACCCAAGGCCTCGTCCAACCTGGCCTTGAACGCTGCCAGGGATGGAGCATTCACAACCTCCCTGGGCAACCCATTCCAGTGCCTCAGCACCCTAACAGGAAAGAATTTCCTCCTTATATCCAACCTAAACTTCCCCTGTTTCAGTTTTAACCCGTCACCCCCTGTCCCATCACTCCAGTCCCTAATGAAGAGTCCCCCACCAGCATCCCTATAGGCCTCCTTCAGATACTGGAAGCTGCTCTGAGGTCTCCATGCAGCTTCTCTTCTCCAGGCTGAACAGCCCCAACTTCCTCAGCCTGTCTTCATACAGGAGCTACTCCAGCCCCTGAGCATCCTCGTGGCCTCCTCTGGACTTGTTCCAACAGTTCCATGTCCTTTTATGCTGAGGACACCAGAACTGCACACAATGCTCCAGGTGAGGTCTCACAAGAGCAGAGCAGAGGGGCAGGATCACCTCCATGACCTGCTGGTCACGCTGCTTTGGATGCAGCCCAGGATACTGGTGGTTTCAGGGCTCAAGCACACACTGAAGCCAGCTCATGTTCAGTTTCTCATGGACCAACACCCCCCAGTCCTCAGGCTGCTCAGGATCTCTTCTCTACCCAACCTGTAGCTGTGATTGGGATTACCCCCCCCTCCCACCATGTTTAACCCTTCTCTTTGCTCCCAGAGGAAAACCATGGACACACGAAGCGCAGGCTGAGGCTCTGCCCCACAGGAGCCATGGGGCTGGACTCACCGATGCCCATGTGCCGGCCCTTCCGCCGGGCCAGGGTGTTCTTCCTGCACCGGGCTCGCGAGTGCACGGTCACGGGCTTGCGGATGATGAGCCCATCCTTGATGAGCTTCCGGATCTGCTGCCCTGCGGAGAGAAACCTCCAACACCAACCATGCACAGGCACCAATCCTGCCTCCCCAAAGCCCCCTCCTGCTCCTGGCTCTCCATCACTGGAGACCCCCCCATCGGGTCTGGAACTGGGCTTCCTCACACTCTCAGTGTCCTGGATTCACCTCCCTGCTTGTCCCAGCCCCTCTGCCCCTGTCCCCACTGCATCCCTGCTTGTTCCTGCCTGCCCCACCACATCCCTGCTTGTCCCAGCCCCTCTGTCCCTGTGCCCACCACATCCCTGCTTGTCCCTGCCCCTGTCCCCACCACATCCCTGCTTGTCCCAGCCCCTCTGCCCCTGTCCCCACCACATCCCTGCCTGTCCCTGCCCCTCTGCCCCTGTCCCCACCACATCCCTGCTTGTCCCTGCCCCTGTCCCACCACATCCCTGCTTGTCCCAGCCCCTCTGCCCCTGTCCCCACTGCATCCCTGCTTGTTCCTGCCTGCCCCACCACATCCCTGCTTGTCCCAGCCCCTCTGTCCCTGTCCCCACCACATCCCTGCCTGTACCTGCCCCTGTCCCCACTGCATCCCTGCTTGTCCCAGCCCCTCTGCCCCTGTCCCCACCACATCCCTGCCTGTCCCTGCCCCTCTGCCCCTGTCCCCACCACATCCCTGCTTGTCCCTGCCCCTGTCCCACCACATCCCTGCTTGTCCCAGCCCCTCTGCCCCTGTCCCCACTGCATCCCTGCTTGTTCCTGCCTGCCCCACCACATCCCTGCTTGTCCCAGCCCCTCTGTCCCTGTCCCCACCACATCCCTGCCTGTACCTGCCCCTGTCCCCACTGCATCCCTGCTTGTCCCAGCCCCTCTGTCCCTGTCCCCACCACATCCCTGCTTGTCCCTGCCCCTGTCCCCACTGCATCCCTGCTTGTCCCAGCCCCTCTGCCCCTGTCCCCACTGCATCCCTGCTTGTTCCTGCCTGCCCCACCACATCCCTGCTTGTCCCAGCCCCTCTGCCCCTGTCCCCACCACATCCCTGCTTGTCCCTGCCCCTGTCCCCACTGCATCCCTGCTTGTCCCAGCCCCTCTGCCCCTGTCCCCACCACATCCCTGCTTGTCCCTGCCCCTGTCCCACCACATCCCTGCTTGTCCCAGCCCCTCTGCCCCTGTCCCCACCACATCCCTGCTTGTCCCAGCCCCTCTGCCCCTGTCCTCACCACATCCTTGCCTGTCCCTGCCCCTCTGCCCCTGTCCCCACCACATCCCTGCCTGTACCTGTCCCTGTCCCCACCACATCCCAGCTTGTCCCTGCCCCTGTCCCCACCACATCCCTGCCTGTCCCTGCCCCTGTCCCCGTCCCACCACATCCCTGCCTGTCCCTGCCCCTGTCCCCGTCCCACCACATCCCTGCCTGTCCCATCACCACGGGCATGGCACTCACGGGAGTTGGCGTTGGCGATCTCGTTGGTCTCATTGGGGTCCAACCACACTTTCTTCTTGCCGCAGCGCAGGACGCTGGACGCCAGCCTCTTCTGGAGCCGGAGCATGCTGCAAACACCTCCTGCATCAGCACCCCAGACCCAGCCCTAACCCAGGGCCTCATCCACACCGTGTGCACACCCCCGGCGCGGTGACTGCAGCACTGCCCCGACCCTTTGGGGAAGGAATCGTTCCTCGGCTCCACCTAAACCTCCCCATGGTGCAGCTTGAGGCCGGTTCCCCTTATCCCATCCCTTGGGAGCAGAGCCCAGCCCCTCCTGGCTCCATCCTCCTGTCAGGCACTTGTAGGGAGCCATCAGGTCCCTTCAGCCGTTCCCCATCACACTGTGCTCCAGGCCCCGCTCCAGCACCTCAAAGCCCCTTCAGTGCCCACCACACGCGGCCGAGCCCTGCCCTGGCCCCGCTCCTCCCTCAGCTTCCCCTCAGCCGCCATTTCCCCCCCTCCCCTCACCGCGGCCGCCATTTTCCCCCCGCGGAGGCCGCAGCCGCCCCAGGGGCCACGGGACCCCGCCGTTACCGAAGCCTCCCCCCGTTACCGAGACCCCAGCCCCGGCTCCCCGCTGTATCCCCCCCCCGTGGCCGCTGAACCCTCCCCGAGCCCCACAGAGCGCTGCCCCTCACCTCATGGCGGCGGCCGGGCGCGGAGGAAGAGGCGTGGGGCCGGTCCCGCCCAGCGCCGGCGCCGCGGCGAGCGGAACGTACCACTCGGCTCGCACCGAACTCCGTGCCCCGAAGCACCGAGGCGGAGCGGGACGCGGTGAGGAGGGAGCCGCGATGGGGCTGCGGGGGCTGAGGGCGAGCGGGAGCCGGAGCGGCTCGGGAAGTGGAAGGGAAGATGCGGTTACCCTCTTCACACACCCCTCTGTGTGGGTGCGGGGTGGTACAGCCCGAGCCGGAGCCTGCGCATGCGCGGTGGGGTTGGGGGGGGGCAGTGGGATGGGATTGGAGCGATGGGAGCGGGATTGGGGCGATGGGAGCGGGATTGGGGCGATGGGAACGGGATTGGGGGCGATGGGAGCGGGATTGGGGCGATGGGAGCGGGATTGGGGGCGATGGGAGCGGGATTGGGGCGATGGGAGCGGGATTGGGGCGGTGGGAGCGGGATTGGGGGAGACGGGAGCAGATTGGGGCGATGGGAGCGGGATTGGGGCGATGGGAGCGGGATTGGGGCGATGGGAGCGGGATTGGAGCGATGGGAACGGGATTGGAGGCGATGGGAGCGGGATTGGGGCGATGGGAACGGGATTGGGGGCGATGGGAGCGGGATTGGGGCGATGGGAGCGGGATTGGGGGCGATGGGAGCGGGATTGGGGCGATGGGAGCGGGATTGGGGCGGTGGGAGCGGGATTGGGGGAGACGGGAGCAGATTGGGGCGATGGGAGCGGGATTGGGGCGATGGGAGCGGGATTGGGGCGGTGGGAGCGGGATTGGGGGAGACAGGAGCAGATTGGCGCGATGGGAGCGGGATTGGGGCGATGGGAGCGAGATTGGGGCGATGGGAGCTGGTTGGGGGCGATGGGAGCGGGGCTAGGGCGATGGGAGCGGATTGGGGGCGATGGGAGTGGGATTGGGGGCGATGGGACCAGTATTGGGGCGATGGGAGCGGGACTGGGGGAGATGGGAACGTGTTGGGGGCGATGGGAGCAGGATTGGGGGCGATGGTGTAATGTGTGGGGTTTGTTCATCAAGTTTAAAGGGAAAGAAACCCTCTGTAACTGTCACTGTGTGGAACCAGATTCCTTCTTTGTTTTGTAACTATTGAGCTTCGTGAGTTCTAAAGGGGAAGTCAGTTGTGTTATTACACAAGATGATGCGAAGGCAAAGGGGGGTTAGGTAGTCCAAAGTTCTATCTTGTTGCAACATACAAGGGATGGAGGTTGCGATAATAATGAGGCTGGTAACGGACGCTTCCCCAACCTCTGGGAGCAATGGGGAAGAGCCACGTCACCGTCTGAGCGACGAGAAACAGCAGGATTGGCTGAAGCCTTGACGCGAGCAGTATAAAGGACAACCTCCCAGGGACCCGCCGTGCGTCTTGGGCGCAGCGGAGGCCTCCCCGGCGCTCCCAGCGCTGGTTTCTACCTGCTCTCGCTTGCTCAGTTTAATAAAACTCATGTGTTAAAACGAGATTGGCTCATTCATCGGTAACAAATCGGTGCCGTGACTCGGATGGAGACATTCTGACGGGACTCACATCCTCGGGGGGGCCGCCCCACTCTCAGGAGTGGCCCCCTGTTTGCGGTTCGTTCCGCCAGGTTCTCCACCGCCGGACCTAAAACTCGATGGCAGATAAAAGGTGAAGCCGGCGACCCCTTAATTTCGTGCACGAAGCCCGACCGAAGAGGACGGAAACGACGTGAGTACATTGAGAAACTGAGATGCGTTCGGTTGGGGTTGGGATCCCGGTGTGTGCGTGATGAGACGTCCAGGTACGGGCGAAGCCAGTGTGGACCTCTTGGTAGTGCGGTTCCCATCTCCTCCGAGGGACTGGGCCACGGGGAGAGGGCAGACGAAAGACTGAGGAAGATGGGACAGAAAGAGAGTAAGGGTTCTGATCCCAGGGGAGGTTCTAAGGAGAGATTAAGTTACCTCAGATACCTCCAGATCGTCCTTTAGGTTTAATGATTAAGTATTGGAATGATTATCCCTCTGGGAAAGGGAAAGATAGGGCAAAAATGATGCATTATTGTATGGAAGTATGGGGGGTTAAACAGATTAGGACTGATCACCTATATTGGCCAGTATGGGTCTTTTGAAAACTGGATATGTCAGGCCCTGAATATCTATGTCACCTCGAAAGAGCCTTTTGATTTGGGAGGAAGTGAATATGCCCAGTTGTGGATAGGATCAGAGACTAGGGCCAGTCTATACCCCTTAAAAGAAAAAGGGGGATGAAAAAAGACTAGGCCAGAGGAGGAAGTTCCCATGTCACCCCCACCATATATACCTCCTCCTCCTCCACCTCAGCCTTTGCCTCCACCTGAGAATCCCTCTAACGTTCCAAGCGCCCCGAGGGACCCGGCGGCACCCCCTGATACTCTTGAGACAGAGGGACCGGTCACACGAAGTAAGAGTAAGAAAGAGACTGAAACCCCGCTATATCCTTTAAGGGAAATATCAATGGGAGGGGCACACCCAGAAACGGGATGTGTTTCAGTACCCTTAAATTCAGCAGATGCTAGGGAGTTTAAGAAAGAAAGGGGGACTTTGTTGGAAGATCCCTTGGGGGTCAGCAGATCAATTCCTAGGAGCTAATATACATACTTGGGAGGAGTTGCAGGCGATACTGGGGATTTTGTTCACAGCCAAAGAGAGGGATATGATCAGGAGAGCCGGTATGAGAATATGGGACCAACACCACCACCGTGTCCCGCAGCTGATACAAAACGGCCTCTACAGAGACCTAATTGGAATAACCAAAACGAGATACACAGGGGTCATGTGCAAGATGTGAGCACTATAATAATCCAAGGTGTAAGAGACTCGGTCCCCACAGGGCAGAATACCAATAAGGCTTTTAGTGAACATCAGAAAAAGGATGAAACACCCCCAGAATGGCTGGAGAGTTTGCAGAAGGGTTTCCAGCTGTATGCAGGAGTGGCCCCCGACACGCCTGGTGGGCAAGCATCGCTTGAGGGCCAACCTGTAGCTAGTTCATGGATGGATATTAGGAAAAAAACTGGAAAAGGTGCATGATTGGCAGTCTAGAGGGCTTGATGAACGATTGAGAGAGGCTCAGAACGTATATGGAAGATGAGAAGAAGAAGCAAGTAAGAGATAGGCCAGAGTGTTAGAAGAAACCCAGAGGAGACACACACGAATGTTAGTGGCGGCTGTTAGAGAGGGACAAAAGGAATTGGGAAGGGGAATATCCAGGAGGAAGCCTGAGTATAAGCAGGATCGAGGATTTAAAGGCCCTCCCAGGGAAAGAGAGAAGGAACAACTGATATGTTTCTATTGGGGGGGTAAAGGCCGCATGAAACGTGAGTGTAGGAAGCGTGTAGCTGATGAGAAAATGTGGAAGGAGGACTGAGGGGGTCAGGGGCTCTATTTGCTGGGGACTCGAGAGACCAAAGAGCCCTTGATAAAACTTCAAGTGGGTCCCCAGCAACAAGAAATCGAGTTCCTGTGGACTCAGGGGGGGGAGCCATCAACCTTGGGGCTGTAAAAAATCTTCAGAAGTTGTACAAGTTATAGGGGCCAAAGGGGAACCCTTTGGGGTGCCTGTAATTAGAGACGTGATGTTGGAAACAGGTTCTAAACCTGGGGAAGGGTCACTGCTACTCGTACCTGAGGCAGACTGCAATCTTTTGGGAAGCGATCTAATGATAGAATTAGGAATTAGTGTAGATGTTCAAAATGAGGAACTGCAAGGAAAATTATGTCCCCTTCGATTAGTAGACCGAGAAAAGATACATCCGGAAGTATGGTATAATCCTGACACAGTAGGAAAACTGGATATCGAACCCTTTTCCATAATAATTAGAGACCCGGATAAACCTGTCAGGATCAAACAACAGCCTCTCTCGGAAGAGGGACGGTGGGGATTAAAACCTGAGATAGATCGTTCACTCGAAAAGGGACTGTTGGAGCCCTGTCTGGCCCCTTTTAATACTGCAATCTCACCTGTGAAAAAGGCAGATGGAAAATACAGGTTGGTCCACGACTTGAGAGCAATAAATAAAAGAACAGTTTCTAGATTCCCTGTAGTAGCAAATCCATATGCAATCCTGAGCAAAATAAATCCCAAAGACTGTTGGTATAGCGTAATAGACCCAAAAGATGCGTTTGGGGCTTGTCCCTTACAGGAGGGTTGTAGAGATTTCTTTGCTTTTGAATGGGAAGACCCTGAGACACATCGGAAGCAGCAATTGAGGTGAACGGTTCTCCCTCAGGGCTTCACAGACTCCCCTAACCTATTTGGACAAGCCTTAGAGCAGGTATTACAAAAACACGAAAAGGGGAGTAGTGTGCCATTAATACAATACGTCGATGATCTGTTATTAGCGGGAGCACAAGAGGAGGAGGTTCGGCGAGAAAGTATTAGATTATTAAATTTTTTTAAGTTTACAAGGATTGAAAGTATCTGAATCAAAATTGCAGTTTGTGGAGGAGGAAGTAAAATATCTGGGACACTGGCTCAGCAAAGGAACAAAGAAACTAGATCCAGAGAGAGTTACTGGTATATTATCTCCAAAAGCCCCGACTGCTAAGAGACAGGTACGGCAATTGCTTGGCTTACTTGGGTATTGTAGGCAATGGATAGAATATAGTAAAAAGGTTAAGTTTTTATATGCAAAATTAACCAAAGATGGCCAATTAAAATGGACGAATCAGACGAGACTCAGCTACAGGAGCTGAAAGAGGATTTAGTCAATGCACCCATCCTAAGTTTACCTGATCTGAAAAGACCTATTTATTCGTTTGTAAACGTAGACGAGGGTACCGGGTATGGGGTTTTAGCACAGGATTGGGCCGGACGGAAAAAACCTATAGGATATCTATCAAAATTGTTAGATCCAGTCAGTAGAGAGTGGCCAACCTGCTTACAAGCCGTGGTGGCTACTGTAGAAGCAAGAAAAATTACATTCGGGGGGGGAATTAAAGGTCTTATCGCCCCACAACATTCGGGGAATACTACAGCAGAAGGCTGACAAATGGATTACTGATACTGGGGCTCCTCAAATACGAAGGAATTCTAATTTCTTCTCCTAGTTTGGAATTAGAAAGCACGAGCCTCCAAAACCCTGCCCAATTTTTATATGTGGAACCGACTCAAGAATTATCACGACTGTATATGTAATATAGAGGAACAAGTAAAAATACGCCCAAACGAAGAGAGGAGTTACATAAACGAGGTATGATATCTCAACGACCTCCTTTAAATATGCACATTCATTCTCTAAAACCCGGGGATAGGGTATTAATTAAAACTTGGGAGGAATCCCCATTAATCCCTCACTGGGAAGGACCCTGTCTTGTTTTACTCACCACAGAAACCACCATCCGGATGGCAGAGAAGGGTTGGACTCATGGGAGCCGTGTAAAAGGACCTGTCAGAGACTCGCACCAGTCTTGGGAAGTTGTGAGCCCACCTGGAGATCTGAAAGTCACCCTCGAGAAGGTTTAAATGGACATAGAGGGCACTAGGAGATGTAATAACAGCAATAACGTTTTGAGATTGGTGTGAAAGCAGTTGTCTGCAGGAGTGCCGAGAACGGTGGTAATCGAATATATTGAGTTATATATATATATCAATTGAATACATCCAAATATTACTCCAAAAAGGAACCGGGTAAGGGAGCTGTATAAAGGGGGGCAAACACCCGAAATAGCACTCCCTCTCCTGCAGACAACCCCTGCTACCGAGAAGATGCTATCCCTCGTGGCTCGAAGCAACCGAGTCGACGAGCGACGTAGAGAGGTAAAATGCTGTGGAGAACTGACTCTTGTCGTTGGAGCTACACGGGAGTACTGGAAGAACCGCCTCAATGCTCAAAGAGACTTGAAAGTCCCTTATAAAAAGTCTATCCAAGGTTCTAATTGGAGGGATAATATTAGTCTAATTGATCCAAAACCATTAACAACAGAGAAATGGAAGGGATTCCACCCTTTTTGGCACATCCTAGACATACTGCTTATTCTACTCGTAATATGTCTACCACAAACCTGGGCTAAGGGAATGAACTACCAACCCCACCAACTGTTTAAGTGGACCCTACTCCGATTTGAAGATCAACAGGTTATCGCAACCCAAACAACAGCAGGAGAACCAAGCTTTAATGCTACCCTATGTCAGCTTGTCCCGAGACCCCGATGCTGGGAGTACATGGGATTCTATATGTGCCCTAGTTCGAATCCTGGAAAGGGATATTGTAACTACCCTAATCAATATTACTGCAGTTATTGGGGTTGTGAGACTATAGCCCCTGCTTGGATACCGGGTAGTGGTATAGACGAGTACCTAAAGGTTCAGTGGGGTCCATATGGGTGCAGACCACCACAAGGGTGGGGAGGCCGTGGAAACTGTAAATACCTCTTCTTAAATGTCACCAGCCCTGGAGACATAGGGTGGATAACTGGAAGAGTGTGGGGAGTGAGGTATATAGAACCAGGGACAGATAAGGGTGGTTTAATTCTCATAAAAAAGGAAGTAGTCCCAAATGATCCACTGCCAGTAGGCCCTAACCAGATATTAACTGAACAATAACTCCTGAAATGCAGATTACTCGAATTCCCCAAACTCCTGATGAAACCCTTGGGAATAACCCTAATGAAACCCCTGAGAATAATCCCCTTTGGAAGTTGATGCATGCTAGTTACTTGGTGTTGAACAAAACCAATCCAAATCTTACGGAACACTGTTGGTTGTGTTATGGGGTGAAACCACCCTTTTATGAGGCTGTGGGAGTAACTAGGAAACCTAGACGCATAAATGGTACTAACCCGGCACAGTGTATGTGGGACATGGAAAAACCAGGAATCACCTTAACCCAAGTGACGGGAAAAGGCTTGTCTATAGGAAAAATTCCAGAACACAACAAGAGGTTATGTGCCAATACTGATAGAAAAGGGTCAAAAAGACCCCAAAAACCTGCAAAATGGCTAGTACCAACTGATAACACCAAGTGGGTTTGCTCCGCTATAGGAGTTACACCTTGCCTGTCGTTAAAACATTTTAATGAATCCTCAGATTTTTGTGTTCAAGGAACAATAGTCCCTAAAATCTTTTATCACCCTGGGAACTTCATTTCCGATGCATACATTACTCAGGGACACCACCTGACTAAAGGGGAGCCATTCATGGCGTTAACAATAGCCACTTTAATGATCTTGGGGGGCGTGGGAGTAGGCACAGGAGGAACCTCATTGATACAACAAAGCCAAGAATTTAAAGCACTGAGGATAGCAGTGGACGAGGAGCTGGTAAGAATTGAACAATCAATAAGGGCTTTAGAAAGATCCCTTAGGTCGCTGTCAGAAGTGGTCTTACAAAACCGAAGAGGACTAGATTTAATGTATTTACAACAAGGAGGGGTATGTGCAGCACTTAAGGAAGGGTGTTGTACATATGCACATCACACAGGGGTGGCACGGGATACTATGACCAAATTCCGAGAAGGATTGGAAAGAACGGGAGGCACAACGCAGTTGGTATGGATCTTGGTTTAGTCAATCCCCCTGGCTTACAACCCTACTGTCAACGATAGCAGGTCCCCTGATATTGATTATATTGGGATTAACATTTGGACCATGTATTTTGAATAAAAGATTAGAAATTGCACGAGGTAGACTCGAAGCAGCTCACCTAATGCTGATAGGAACGAAATATGAACCTGTAGAACAAGAAAGTTCATTGCTGTTAAGCCAAGATGCGTTACGACGATTTGATGACCATAAAGGATGACAAAGAAAAAGGGGGAAATTGTAATGTGTGGGGTTTGTTCATCAAGTTTAAAGGGAAAGAAACCCTCTGTAACCGTCACTGTGTGGAACCAGATTCCTTCTTTGTTTTGTAACCATTGAGCTTCGTGAGTTCTAAAGGGGAAGTCAGTTGTGTTATTACACAAGATGATGCGAAGGCAAAGGGGGGTTAGGTAGTCCAAAGTTCTATCTTGTTGCAACATACAAGGGATGGAGGTTGCGATAATAATGAGGCTGGTAACGGACGCTTCCCCAACCTCTGGGAGCAATGGGGAAGAGCCACGTCACCGTCTGAGCGACGAGAAACAGCAGGATTGGCTGAAGCCTTGACGCGAGCAGTATAAAGGACAACCTCCCAGGGACCCGCCGTGCGTCTTGGGCGCAGCGGAGGCCTCCCCGGCGCTCCCAGCGCTGGTTTCTACCTGCTCTCGCTTGCTCAGTTTAATAAAACTCATGTGTTAAAATGAGATTGGCTCATTCATGGATAACAATGGGACCGGGCTGGGGGCGATGGGAGAGGATTGGGGGCGATGGGAGCGGATTGGGGGCGATGGGACTGGGTTAGGAGCAATGAGACCGGGTTAGGAGCGATGGGACGGGATTGGGGGCGATAGGAGCGGGTTAGGGGTGATGGGAGCGGGTTAGGAGCCATGGGACTGGGTTGGGGGTGATGGGAGCAGATTGGGGGTGATGGGAGCGGAATGGGGGCGATGGGACCGGGTTAGGAGCAATGAGACCGGGTTAGGAGCGATGGGACGGGATTGGGGGCGATAGGAGCGGGTTAGGGGTGATGGGACCGGGTTAGGAGCCATGGGACTGGGTTAGGAGCAATGGGACCGGATTGGCGGTGATGGGAGCAGATTGGGGGTGATGGGAGCGGATTGGGGATGATGGGAGCGGAATGGGGGCGATAGGACCGGGTTAGGAGCAATGGGATCGGGTTAGGAGCCATGGGACGGGATTGGGAGTGATGGGAGCGGGTTAGGAGCCATGGGACTGGGTTGGGGGTGATGGGAGCGGATTGGGGGTGATGGGAGCGGAATGGGGGCGATGGGACTGGGTTAGGAGCAATGAGACCGGGTTAGGAGCGATGGGACGGGATTGGGGGTGATGGGAGCAGGTTAGGGGTGATGGGACCGGGTTAGGAGCCATGGGACTGGGTTAGGAGCAATGAGACCGGGTTGGGGGTGATGGGAGCGGATTGGGGGTGATGGGAGCAGATTGGGGGCGATGGGACCGGGTTAGGAGCAATGGGATCGTGTTAGGAGCCATGGGACGGGATTGGGGGTGATGGGAGCGGGTTAGGAGCCATGGGACTGGGTTGGGGGTGATGGGAGTGGATTGGGGGTGATGGGAGCGGAATGGGGGCGATGGGACCAGGTTAGGAGCAATGGGACGGTATTGGGGGTGATGGGAGCAGGTTAGGGGTGATGGGACCGGGTTAGGAGCCATGGGACTGGGTTAGGAGCAATGAGACCGGGTTGGGGGTGATGGGAGCGGATTGGGGGTGATGGGAGCAGATTGGGGGCGATGGGACCGGGTTAGGAGCAATGGGATCGGGTTAGGAGCCATGGGACGGGATTGGGAGTGATGGGAGCGGGTTAGGAGCCATGGGACTGGGTTGGGGGTGATGGGAGCGGATTGGGGGTGATGGGAGCGGAATGGGGGCGATGGGACCGGGTTAGGAGCAATGAGACCGGGTTAGGAGCGATGGGACGGGATTGGGGGTGATGGGAGCAGGTTAGGGGTGATGGGACCGGGTTAGGAGCCATGGGACTGGGTTAGGAGCAATGAGACCGGGTTGGGGGTGATGGGAGCAGATTGGGGGTGATGGGAGCGGATTGGGGATGATGGGAGCGGAATGGGGGCGATAGGACCGGGTTAGGAGCAATGGGATCGGGTTAGGAGCCATGGGACGGGATTGGGGGTGATGGGAGCGGGTTAGGAGCCATGGGACTGGGTTGGGGGTGATGGGAGCGGATTGGGGGTGATGGGAGCGGAATGGGGGCGATGGGACCGGGTTAGGAGCAATGAGACCGGGTTAGGAGCAATGGGACGGGATTGGGGGTGATGGGAGCAGGTTAGGGGTGATGGGACCGGGTTAGGAGCCATGGGACTGGGTTAGGAGTAATGAGACCGGGTTGGGGGTGATGGGAGCGGATTGGGGGCGATGGGACCGGGTTAGGAGCAATGGGATTGGGTTAGGAGCCATGGGACGGGATTGAGGGCGATGGGAGCAGGTTAGGAGCCATGGGACCGGGTTGGGGGTGATGGGAGCGGATTGGGGGTGATGGGACGGGTCCCAGTCCCATTGTTGGCCCCGAGGGAGCCGGGACACGGTTGTTCCCTGTCCCCAAGCCTGGGAGCTGCAGGATGGGGTGAGCTCAGCATCGTCCGGGCTCTGGTTCCTGCAGTTCCTCCGAAGCTCTTCCCTCGGCTGTGTGTGGATGAGCAGGGATTGGAGCTGGGATCGGAGCTGGGATCTCGGGGCCCCTCTTTATTCCCTGGGAAAGCAGGGACGGGCTCAGGGATGTCCTGGGCCCTCCTGGCACAGGAAAACCAAGAGCGAGGCCTGAAACCGGTGTCCTTAATGTGGGAGGAGCATCCCAGAGCCTCTGCGGGAGCAGCGGTGAAGAGGTCCCGGGAGCAGGGAATGACGCAGTGATACCACACGGATTGCACCCAACTCCGGCACCGAATTCCCCCTTGAAAGCAAACTTGTGCAGTGAAAACATCACTTTCTAACCACCCCGGTGCCAAATAGTGCCCTAAACGCATCCTTTCGCAGCCCTTTTCCTGCCTCCTTCCACCTTTGGAGCGGTCGGAGGGTGCGAGCCCCCCAAAGGCAGCTCCCGAAGCACCAGAGACAGGATGGGAACGGCTCCTTTGGGATCTGGCGGCCGCAGGCGCGCTCAGCAGATGGTGTGAGGAAAGGAGCCGATGGCAACAGATTTCCTGGTTCACTCGGAGAGAAAAACAGGGATAAACACAGGCGTGTGCTGTGGGAACGGGGCTCCGCGGGTTCCGGCAACAAACGGCGCGGTGCAGAGCAGCCTCGGGCAGGGCAGAGCCTGGAGCGCGGCGACCAAGGATCTGCGGCTGGGATCCGTGTGGGGTCCAGCCCTGGGGCAGCAGCACAAGAGGGACGTGGAGGGGATGGATGAGGGCAGAGGAGGCCATGGGGATGCTGCGAGGGCTGGAGCAGCTCTGCTCTGGACCCAGGCTGAGAGAGCTGGGCTGGGGCAGCCTGGAGAAGAGAAGGGTCCTGAAGGGCAGACCTGAGAGCAGCTCCAGTGCCTAAAGGGGCTGCAGGAAAGCTGGAGAGGGGCTCGGGACAAGGGATGTAGGGACAGGCCAAGGGGAATGGCTTTAACCTGCCAGAGGGGAGACTGAGATGAGCTCTTAGGCAGAAGCTCTTCCTTGGGAGGGTGCTGAGGCGCTGGCACAGGGTGCCCAGAGAAGCTGTGGCTGCCCCATCCCTGGCAGTGTTCAAGGCCAGGTTGGACACAGGGGCTTGGAGCAAGCTGCTCCAGTGGAAGGGGTCCCTGCCCACGGCATGGGTTGGAGCTGGATGGGCTTTAAGCTCCCTTCCAACTCAAACCAGGCTGGGATCCTATGGTCCTCTGCCAGCTTCATTGTGTCCTGCTCTGGATGTCCTGGAGCAGTGACAGGGGCAGAACAGGGAGCACTGGGGATGCAGGAGCACTGCGGGTGCAGGTGGATGCAGGAGCACTGCAGGTACAGGAGCACCGATGCTGTGGGTGCAGGTGGGTGCAGGAGCACTGCGGGTACAGGAGCACTGATGCTGTGGGCACAGGTGGATACAGGAGCACTGATGCTGTGGGCACAGGTGGATACAGGAGCACTGATGCTGTGGGTGCAGGTGGGTACAGGAGCACTGATGCTGTGGGTGCAGGTGGATACAGGAGCACTGATGCTGTGGGCACAGGTGGATACAGGAGCACTGATGCTGTGGGTGCAGGTGGGTACAGGAGCACTGATGCTGTGGGCACAGGTGGATACAGGAGCACTGATGCTGTGGGCACAGGTGGATACAGGAGCACTGATGCTGTGGGTGCAGGTGGGTACAGGAGCACTGCGGGTGCAGGTGGATACAGGAGCACTGATGCTGTGGGTGCAGGTGGGTACAGGAGCACTGCGGGTGCAGGTGGATACAGGAGCACTGATGCTGTGGGTGCAGGTGGGTACAGGAGCACTGCGGGTGCAGGTGGATACAGGAGCACTGATGCTGTGGGTGCAGGTGGATGCAGGAGCACTGCGGGTGCAGGTGGGTGCAGGAGCACTGACGCTGTGGGTGCAGGTGGGTGCAGGAGCACTGCAGGTACAGGAGCACTGATGCTGTGGGTGCAGGTGGATACAGGAGCACTGATGCTGTGGGTGCAGGTGGGTACAGGAGCACTGCGGGTGCAGGTGGGTGCAGGAGCACTGACGCTGTGGGTGCAGGTGGGTGCAGGAGCACTGCAGGTACAGGAGCACCGATGCTGTGGGTGCAGGTGGATGCAGGAGCACTGCAGGTACAAGAGCACCGATGCTGTGGGTGCAGGTGGATGCAGGAGCACTGCAGGTACAGGAGCACCGATGCTGTGGGTGCAGGTGGATACAGGAGCACTGCAGGTACAGGAGCACCGATGCTGTGGGTGCAGGTGGATACAGGAGCACTGCGGGTGCAGGTGGGTGCAGGAGCACTGACGCTGTGGGTGCAGGAGCAGAGCAGAGCCCATCAGAGCCGCGCTGGCAGTGGGAAGCTGATGCTGTCACCGCATCCCGCTCCCACACATCTGCCTGCAGCAGCTCTGCCTCCCCAACCCCATCCCCAGCACCCCCTGCTCTGCACCAGCACCCTCGGGTGCTGCTCCTCCTGCCTGGGCTGCAGCACCCAGAGAGAGGGGCAGGGTTGGTGCTGGGGGGGGGGGGGGGCAGTGAAGCCCCAACACCCGGAGCTTGGTCAAGCACAAGGGGCTGGTGGTGGTCCCATCCTGCACCGCTGTGGGCAGCTCATCCCTTCCCCACTGTGACGGATGGGGCTGAGCATGGAAAACATGGCATCAGCTGTCCTGCTTCCCGGGAACACGCTCCTGACCCCATGGAACAGGAATCTCGGGCCTTCCAACAGCCGGTGCCATTGAGATGAGGCTGGGGGGGGGCCTCAGCCCGTCCTGTTGGGGGGCAGGATCTGCCCCTCGCCCCATGGGCAGGATGGGGCTGGGAGTCAATGGGGGCCATCAGCCACGGGGTGTGTCCGTCGTCCCGCCCCCCCCATTGCTATGGGGTCCCCGGGGTGCCCTTTCCCACATGGCTCCGTGTCTGGGAGCTGGAGGTTTAGGGGTACCCATGTCCTGGGGGAGCCCCAGAGCATCCCAATGGAGCACTGGGGTTTGGGATCGCTGCCACTGCACGTGTGTGCCCCCGAGCCCCACACACCAGCCTGGGGGGGGGGGACGGGACGCGGTGTTCCCCCATCTCCTTTCGGGGTACCCCCCCTCACTGAGCAGCCCATTGGGAAGGGGGCTCTGCGTCACCCTCCCTCGCTTTCCCCAAGGGAAAGGATCTGTTTTGGGGGTGCCCCCCATGGGAAGGGGGCTTTGGGGGTGCCCTGTATGGAAGGGGGGGGGGGCGGCTGGGGACTCCTCTCTATGGGAAGGGGAGGATTTGGGGTCCCCTCCATGGCAACCACGGCTCCGCACCCCCCATCCCTGCCGGAACGCGGTGGGAGCGGCCAAGGCGGAGGCAGCCGCCGCCATCCCTTGTGCCCCCCCCCTTCGCCGGCACCGTCCCCACTCCCCCTTCCTCCTCCTCTCCTCCTCCTCCTCCTCCTCCTCCTCCTCCTCCCATCGCCGCACGCCGGGGCCGCCGTCACCGCCGAGCCCAGGCCCGGGCTCCATCGTCCCCATCCCCATCCTGGTCCCCCCCCTCCACCGCTCCATGGTGCGGGAAGGCGGCATGGCCCGGACCCCCCCCAGCTCCACGCAGGACATCCAGATGGACGTCTTGGACAACGCCGCCCTCCAGGTGACCCCCCCCGGCCGCAATGAAAAGGGGGGGGGGGGAAGCCCCATTGATTCCCCCCAACCCCTACACCCCATAACTGGGGTGATCCCCCCGCTCCCCGCGTGCAAAACAGGGTGCCCCCCCCCCCCTTCCCCATAATGAAGCTACCCCTAATGCGGGCCCCATCGCAGGTTTGGGGGTGCATGGGGGGGGCTGTGCTTGCTGTGTCACTGTGGTTGTGTGTGTTCCCCCCCCACGGATGCTGGTGCATGGGGAAACTTTGAGGCATTGGGAAAACTCTGTTGGGGTGGTTTGTGTGTGCCCCCCCCCCCGTTTATCCCCTTGGGGGACAAGGGATGTGCCCCCCATGGGGCATCCCATCCCCATGGGGTGTCTGGGTGCTGCCCCCCAACTACTTAGGGTGATAATGGGGGGGGAAACACACATAGAAGGGATGGAGGCGCTGGGGGGTCCCCCACATCTCCATGGCTGGGGGGGGTCTCTGGGTGGCTGTGGCAAACCCCCCCCATGGGGACCCCACACTGAGCCCCATGGGTGGGTGAGGTGTGGGGGGAAAGGACCTAAAAATACCCAGAGGTGCCCATTATGGGACCCCCCCCCCGTGGTGGTGGCAGCTGGGCCCAGCTGTCCCTGTGACACAGGGTGGGGGGGCACTGGGGCATCCCCATTGCCCCCCCATCCATCCCAATAGGAGCATGTGGGTGTCCCCCCACCTGGGTTCAGGTTTGGCTTGGGGGGGGGGGGGGTGGAATCTATGGGGCGTGGGGGGATTGAGGGCACAGTGGGGTCTGCCCCACATCCCATCAGCTGCGCTTTTCCATTGGGATCACAGAGCCAATCCCCATGGATGAGGCGATGCTGGGCCCTTGGGGGGGGGGGGGGGCTGCATGGCAGTGGGAGCAACCCCTTCCCTGCCTCAGTTTCCCTTCTCTCATCCCATAGGAACCTGTGGGGCAGGGAGGGGGGGATGGAGCAATGCTGGGGATGGGGCTTTGGGGTGGGGTGGGAGTGTGGGGGGGGGGTGTCAGAGCTGCCCCCCAAGTCCTGGGGCTCCCCCATTGCTCTCCATAGGGCAAGTACAGGCAGGCGCAAGAGCCGCTTCAAGCGCTCGGATGGCAGCACCTCGTCCGACACCACCTCCAACAGCTTCGTCAGGCAGGTGAGCGGGGGGGGCACACAGCATTTGGGGGTGGGGGGTCCCCAGGGCTCTGCCTGCATTGGGGGGGGTCCCTCATCCCCCCGGGGAATCACGGCAGGAGCCAGGTTTGGCAGCGCAAGGATTGCAATGGTTGTGCCCCCCCCCCCCGGCTCCCCATCATCAATCTCAGCCCTGCAGTCACTGGGACCATTTGGGGTCCTGCACCCCCATTCCCGCCGTGTCCCCCTCCCATATTGGGGTGCTGCACCCCGTTCCCAATGTGTGTGTGTCCGTCCCCCCCCATATTTGGGCCCTATTTGGTCTCTCCCCCCCCCCCGTGGCCCCCACCCCTGCCTGGCTCTGGGCTAAATATACCCGGGGCTGAAACCTGAGCGGGTGCCCCGAGCCCAGCGCCCGCCCCAGCGCTCGCCCCGGCCCCACAGCCATGGAGGTACCCGGCAAAGAGCCCCCCGCTGCCCCGGTGAGCCTCTGCCCCCCCCCCTTCAGCACCCCTCGGTCCCCATCCGCTGAGGGACCCATGGCGGGTGTGGGGTGAGGGTGTCCCCTCTGTCCCCCCTTAAAGCCTCCCCATAGGGCTCAGGGCTGACCCCTTGGTCTCCCTGCCCCATGGTTTTGGGGTGGGGTGTCCCCAGTTGCTGACGCATGGCTGGGGTTGGGGTGAAAGGGAGTGCAACCCCCCCTCCCCAAACACCTCCATGGGGCAAATTGGGGGTCCCACAACCCCACGGGTGGGGGGGGGTCTGGAGGGACTTGGGGGCAGCACCAGGGTGCTTGGTGCCTTTGCCCTCCCCTGCAGCACCCATTGCCATGCGGCTGGGGGTTGCTTTGGGTTACGGGGGCTTTGACCCCCACTAAGCCTTGTCCTGGGGGTGGCCCCTTGCCATGGGCTGGGGGTTGCTTTGGGTTACGGGGGGCTCTGACCCCCACCAAGCCTTGTCCTGGGGTGACCCCATGCTATGGGGGGGGGGGGGGGTGTGTGTGGAGGCAATGGGGAGATGCAGGGAGGGGGGGTCCCCAATTCCCTCCCTTCCGACGGGGGGGGCGCCGGCTCCCTGCGGGAGCAGCTGCGGCTCCATCACCGCGGGGGCCGGATCCGTGGGGCAGGGGCAGCGCTGGGGGTCGGGTTCGTGTCCGCCCCCCCCATGGACACGAGGCTGGGGGGCGATGGGTGCTGGGGGTGGGCACTGACCCCGTCCCCCCCCGTCCTCCCCCTACCCTCTAGGGCTCGGCCGAGTCCTACACGAGCCGCCCGTCGGACTCGGACGTGTCGCTGGAGGAGGACCGGGAGGCGCTGCGCAGGGAGGCGGAGCGCCAGGCCATGGCCCAGCTCGAGAAAGCCAAGGTGGGAGGGAGCCCCCGGGCCACGGCTCCCCCCCCCTGCCCCTGCCCCTGCCCCACGGCATCGCCTGCGCTGGAAGGCTGGAGCTGGGGGGGGGGGGGGGGCACTGGGGAGCAATGGGGGGCACTGGAGGACACTGGGATGCAGTGGGTGCAGTGGGTGGCACTGGGGAGCAGGGGGTGCACTGGAGAGCACTGGGGGGCACTGGGCGCACGGGGTGGCAATGGGGAGCAGGGGGTGCACTGGGTGGCATGGAAGCACTGGGAAGCAGTGGGTGCAGTGGGTGGCACTGGGGAGTAGGGGGTGCACTGGAGAGCACTGAGGGGCACTGGGCGCACGGGGTGGCACTGGGGAGTAGGGGGTGCACTGGGTGGCACGGGAGGGGGCACTGGGGGCACTGAGAGCAGTGGGGAGTACTGGGAAGCAGTGGGTGCACTGGGTGGCACTGGGAGCAGTGGGTGCACTGGAGAGCACTGGATGCACTGGGTGGCAATGGGGAGCAGGGTTGCACTGGGTGGCACGGAAGCACTGGGGTACACTGGGAAGCAGTGGGAGCAGGGGGTGCACTGGGTGGCAGTGGGTGCACTGGGAGCAGTGGGTGCACTGGGGGGCCACTGGGTGGCACTGGGAGCAGTGTGTGCACTGGGGGCAGTGGGAGTACTGGGAAGCAGTGGGTGCACTGGGTGGCACTGGGGAGCAATGGGTGCACTGGGGAGCAGTGGGTGCACTGGAGAGCACTGGGGGGCACTGGGGAGCAGGGGTGCACTGGTGGCACAGAAGCACTGGGGTACACTTTGAAGCAGTGGGAGCAGGGCGCGCACTGGGTGGCACTGGGTGCACTGGGTGGCACTGGGTGCACTGGGGAGCAGTGGTGCACTGGGGTGCAGTGGGTGCACGGGGTGGCAAGGTTCAGTGGGTGCATTGGGTGGCACTGGGTGCACTGGGGAGCAGTGAGTGCACTGGGGGCACTGGGAGCAGTGGGGGGCACTGGGTGCACTGGATGGCAGTAGGAGGCAGGGGGTGCATTGGGTGGCACTGGGAGCAGTGGGTAGCACTGGGTGGCACTGGGAGCAGTGGGTGGCACTGGGTGCACTGGATGACAGTAGGAGGCAGGGGGTGCATTGGGTGGCACTGGGAGCAGTGGGTGGCACTGGGTGCACTGGATGGCAGTAGGAGGCAGGGGGTGCATTGGGTGGCACTGGGAGCAGTGGGTGGCACTGGGTGCACTGGATGGCAGTAGGAGGCAGGGGGTGCATTGGGTGGCACTGGGAGCAGAGGGTGGCACTGGGTGCACTGGAGAGCACTGGGGGGTATGGGTGCACGGGGTGGGCAATGGGGAGCAGGGGGTGCACTGGGTGGCAATGGGGAGCAGGGGGTGCACTGGGTGGCACTGGGAGCAGTGGGTGGCACTGGGTGGCACTGGGAGTACTGGGTGGCACTGGGTGCACTGGGTGGCACTGGGAGCAGTGGGTGGCACTGGCAGGCACTGGGATCCCGGGTTCTCCCCTTGCTCCATGCAGTGAGCCCCTCCTTACCGCCCCATTGGTGCCCCAGTGAGGGGCTGTGCCGTGGTACCCACGGCCGGGGGCACCAGCTCCTGCCTGTCCCCGGCTCTCTGTGGGTGCTGGGGGGGGGGGGGGGGGTTGGAAGGTGCTGATCCCTGTCCCGTTGCCAGACGAAGCCGGTGGCCTTCGCCGTCCGCACCAACGTCGGGTACAACCCATCGGCCGGCGACGACGTCCCGGTGCAGGGCATGGCCATCTGCTTCGAGCCCAAGGACTTCCTGCACATCAAGGAGGTGGGCACGGGGTTGGTGATGGGGAGAAGGGGAGTAGGGGAACAGCAGGAATTGGGGGTCTCAGGGCTTCCTGCCCCCCGCTTCCCCCCCCCCAGAAGTACAACAACGACTGGTGGATCGGGCGCCTGGTGAAGGAGGGCTGCGAGGTCGGCTTCATCCCCAGCCCCGTCAAGCTGGAGGCCATGCGGCTGCTGCAGGAGCAGAAGATGAGGCAGAACCGCCTGAGCTCCAGGTGCGGCTCAGCCACGGGGGCACCGGCTCCTGTCCCGGCTCTGCAAGGTGCTCACCCCCCCCCTCTCCATGTCCATCCCCATCCCCATCCCATCCTCACACCCCCCCCCCCCCCCATCCCATCCTTCTCCCATGCAGCAAATCAGGCGACAACTCCAGCTCCAGCCTGGGTGATGTGGTGACGGGGACGCGCCGGCCGACCCCCCCCGCCAGCGGTAAGAGTGTCGGGGGTCCCCGCGGCAGGACCCCCCTCCTTGTCCTTAGCTCCGGTGCAGGCAGGCGGGTGCAACCCCCCCCCCCCCCCCATCCCCTTGGGGACCCCCCCATCTCCTCTCCCATCCCCTCCTGCTTCTTCCACACTTCCATGTTCCCCTTCTTCCATCATCATCATCATCATCGCTCTTCTTCTCTCCCCCTCCCAACCCCAACCCCATCCCCTGCTCCGGTTGCCCCGTCCCCAGGTGCCCTGGACATGCCTAGCTTTGCCTTGACCCCGATGAGTTAGAGGAGGAGGAGGCGGCCATGGAGACCCACCGCTCCCCTAAGAGTAGCGTGAGCAGTGTCACCACCCCCCAGCCCACAACAAGCGCATCCCCTTCTTTAGGAAGGTAACGGCACCCGGCCGGGCCCCGCGCTCGCCTGCTGCACCCTGCCCTGCCCTAACACTGCCTCCCCCCTCCCCGGGCCATGGGGTGGATCGGTCCGTGGCTGCATCCCCCCCCCCGTGATCAATGGGATGGATCAGCCCGTGGTCCATGGGGTGGATGAGTCCGTGGCTGCCTCCCCCTGTGGTCCATGGGATGGGTCTGTCCGTGGTCTATGGATGGATGGGTCTGCAGCTGCCTCCCCCCGTGCTCCATGGGATGGATCAGTCCATGGTCCATGGGGTTGGGTGAGTCCGTGGCTGCCTCCCCCTATGGCCCATGGGATGGATCAGTCCTTGGTCCATGGGGGTGGGTGAGTCCGTGGCTGCCTCCCCCTATGGCCCATGGGATGGATCAGTCCTTGGTCCATGGGGTGGATCAGCCTGCAGCTGCCTCCCCCCATGGTTCATGGGATGGATCAGTCCGTGGTCCATGGGATGGATGAGTGTGGCTGCTGTGGCTGCCTCCCCCCGTGGTCCATGGGATGGATGACTCCATGGCTGCCTCCCCCTGTGGTCATGGGATGGATCAGTCCATGGTCCATGGGGGTGGGTGAGTCTGTGGCTGCCTACCCCCATGGCCCATGGGATGGATCAGTCCATGGTACATGGGATGGATCAGTCCTTGGTCCATGGGATGAATCAGTCCTTGGTCCATGGGATGGATGAATCTGTGGCTGCCTCCCCCCATGGCCCATGGGATGGATCAGTCCATGGTACATGGGATGGATGAGTCCATGGCTGCCTTCCCCATGATCCGTGGTACGGATCAGCCCATGGTACATGGGATGGATGAGTCTGTGGCTGCCTCCCCCCATAGTCCATGGGATGGATGAGTCCGCGGTCCATGGGGGTGGATAAGTCTGTGGCTGCCTCCCCCTGTGGCCCATGGGATGGATGAGTCCATGGCTGTCTCCCCCCATAGTCCATGGGATGGATGAGTCCGTGGTCCATGGGGTGGATGAGTCTGTGTCTGCCTCCCCCCGTGGCCCATGGGGATGGGTCAGTCCATAGTACATGGGATGGATGAATCTCTGCCTGCCTCCCCCATGGCCTATGGATGGATCAGTCCATGCCCCTCCATTGCCTGGGGTCCCCATGTGTGCGCATGGTGTGTGCCAGCACGGCCGGCGTGTCACCCCCTCACCCCCCCTGCGAATGAGAGTGGACCATTCCTCCCCCTCAGCTGGCAGGACCTGGGGGGCTCTGGGTGCAACCACAGCCCCACCATGGGGGGGGGGGGGGAAGAAGCGGGTCTGCAAAGGCTTAACTGGGGGTAATCGCCCCGCTCCGAGCCCCCCGCTTGCACCCCAGAAGCTAACCCAGAGCAGGGCGATGCTTCCTGTGCCCCATGGCTGGTAACACGCATGCCTTGTTTGTCTCCTCTCGCCCCCGCCCCCCCGGCCCCTCGCGCGTAGCGAAGCAGAAGCAGAAGTCGGTGAGTACCGACAGGACCCCCGGGAGGGCCCCCCCCGGGAGGGGTTTGGGGGTCCCCCTGCTTGCAGCACCCCCCCCCCCCCCCCTTTCTTTTGGAGCTACCCCCCCCCCCCCTCGCAGGGGTGAAGCTGAGCATCCTCATCCCTCCATCCATGCGCTCACCCCATTGACCCCCAGCTCTGCCCCACAGACCGAGCACGTGCCCCCCTACGACGTGGTACCCTCCATGGGCCCCATCATCCTGGTGGGGCCGTCGCTGAAGGGGTACGAGGTGAGGAGTTGGGGGGGGGGGGGGGCACGGGGGGGGAATGGGACACATAGGGGGGACCCCGGTGCCATGGACCCCTCTGTGCATCCCTGCCCAGGTCACGGACATGATGCAGAAAGCACTCTTTGACTTCTTGAAGCATCGCTTTGATGGCAGGTGAGACATGGGGGGGGGGGGGGGGCACTGACACCATGGGGGGACCCATCACCCCGTGAGGGGTCCCTAATGGCAAAAGGGGACCCCTGACCCCATGAGGGACACTTAATGCTACAGGGAGACTCCTCACCCCAAGGAGGGGGTGATCCCATGAGGGGTCCCCTAATCCCATGGGGGAAACCCCTAACACTGTTGTGTGGGACCCATTCCTCCATAAAGGGACCCCTAATCTCATAGGGAAAATCCCCTAACCCCATGAGGGGACCCCTAACGCAAAGAGGAACCCCTAATGCCATGAAGGGACGGACTCCTAACACCGTGAGGGGACCCCTAAAAATCGTGGGGGGGCCTTAATCCCATGGGGGAACCCCCTAACCCCATGGCAGGGCCCCTAACACCACAAGGGGACCCCTAACACCATGGGGGGACCCTAACACCAAAGAGGAACCCCATATGCCATGAGGGGATGGACCTCTAACACCGTGGAGGGAACCCCTAACATCGTGGGGGGCCTTAATCCCATTGAGGAAACCCCATGGGAGAGCCCCTAACACCACAAGGGGACCCCTAACCCCATGGGGGGACCCCTAACACCATGGAGGGGGACCCTAACACCAAAGAGGAACCCCATATGCCATGAGGGGATGGACCTCTAACACCATGGAGGGGATCCCTAACATCATGGGGGGCTCTTAATCCCATGGGGGAACCCCCTAACCCTATGGGGGACCCCTAACACCTTGCCCCATGGTTCTTGCTGCTGGGGGGAGCTCCAGCATAGGAGGGGGATGAAAGTGGAGGGGGGGGGGGGTGTCAGGAGGGTCCCCAAGGGTCCGGGTGTGCCCATTTGGGGTGGGTTTTGTGCCCCCCTGCATCCCCCAGGATCTCCATCACGAGGGTGACGGCCGACATCTCGCTGGCCAAGCGCTCTGTCCTCAACAACCCCAGCAAGCACACCATCATCGAGCGCTCCAGCACGCGCTCCAGCCTGGGTGAGCCTCAGCACCCCCATCCCGGATCCCCCCCTTCCTCCTCCTCCAGTGCTCAACGCCCCCCATTGAACCCCCTAACATCCCCCCCCAAGCCTCCATCTGTATCAGCCTCCTGTCCCAACAAGGGGGGACCCTGTCCCTTGTGCTCCCCCCCAACCCGTTTGATTCAGCCTCTCCTCCTCCTCCTCCTCCTTTATCTTCTCTCTGTTGTTTCCTTTGGGTTCCTTCCCCTCCGCGCTGCTCCTTCCTCCCCTGCCTCCTGATACAGATGTCTTGGGTATGTAGCTTGGGGCACCCCTGGTGTGTGTGTGTGTGTGGGGAGGGAGTGGGGGGGACAACGGTGTGGGGGGACACACACATCCCTTTGGCCCCCATCCCTGCCTTGGGGTCACCGAAGGGTTGGGGATAGAGGGTCACGGTCGGGGGGGGGGTGGTGGGGGGTGGCTTTGTCCTTTAACTCTTCCCGGCCCCATTGACCTCGATGTCCCCATCCCACAGCCGAGGTGCAGAGCGAGACCGAGCGCATCTTCCGAGCTGGCGCGGACGCTGCAGCTCGTGGCGCTGGACGCAGACACCATCAACCACCCCGCGCAGCTGGCCAAGACCTCCCTGGCGCCCATCATCGTCTACATCAAGATCGCCTTGCCGAAGGTGGGAGCGTGGTTGTGGTTAGGGGACAAACGGACACACGGACACGGAGCGGGTGCTGGGTGGTTGTGGGTAGGGGACACACAGGGACACACGGACCCAGAGCGGGTGCTGGGTGGTTGTGGGTAGGGGACACACAGGGAGCGGGTGCTGGGTGGTTGTGGGTAGGGGACAAACGGACACACGGACACGGAGCGGGTGCTGGGTGGTTGTGGGTAGGGGACAAACGGACACAGGGACACGGAGCGGGTGCTGGGTGGTTGTGGGTAGGGGACAAACGGACACAGGGACACGGAGCGGGTGCTGGGTGGTTGTGGGTAGGGGACAAACGGACACAGGGACACGGAGCGGGTGCTGAGTGGTTGTGGGTAGGGGACAAACGGACACACGGACATGGAGCGGGTGCTGGGTGGTTGTGGGTAGGGGACAGACGGACACACACATGGAGCGGGTGCTGAGTGGTTGTGGGTAGGGGACAAACGGACACAGGGACACGGAGCGGGTGCTGGGTGGTTGTGGGTAGGGGACAAACGGACACAGGGACACGGAGCGGGTGCTGGGTGGTTGTGGGTAGGGGACAAACGGACACAGGGACACGGAGCGGGTGCTGAGTGGTTGTGGGTAGGGGACAAACGGACACACGGACATGGAGCGGGTGCTGGGTGGTTGTGGGTAGGGGACAGACGGACACACACATGGAGCGGGTGGCTGAGTGGTTGTGGGTAGGGGACAAACGGACACAGGGACACGGAGCGGGTGCTGGGTGGTTGTGGGTAGGGGACAAACGGACACAGGGACACGGAGCGGGTGCTGGGTGGTTGTGGGTAGGGGACAGACGGGCACACACATGGAGCGGGTGCTGAGTGGTTGTGGATAGGACACACACACGGACACGGAGCGGGTGCTGGGTGGTTGTGGGTAGGGGACAAACGGACACAGGGACACGGAGCGGGTGCTGGGTGGTTGTGGGTAGGGGACAAACGGACACGGAGTGGGTGCTGGGTGGTTGTGGGTAGGGGACACACAGGGACACACGGACACGGAGCGGGTGCTGGGTGGTTGTGGGTAGGGGACAAACGGACACAGGGACACGGAGCGGGTGCTGGGTGGTTGTGGGTAGGGGACAAACGGACACACACATGGAGCGGGTGCTGAGTGGTTGTGGGTAGGACACACAGGGACACGGAGCGGGTGCTGGGTGGTTGTGGGTAGGGGACACACAGGGACACACGGAGCGGGTGCTGGGTGCGGAGCTCAGCAGGGTCCCTGTGCCCACCGCCCAGGTCCTGCAGCGCTTGGTGAAGTCTCGCGGGAAGTCGCAGGCCAAGCACCTCAACGTGCAGATGGTGGCCTCGGACAAGCTGGCGCAGTGCCCCCCGTGCGTGCCCGGCCCATAGCTCTGCTCCATAGCCCTCACCCTGCCCCATAGGTCTGCCCCATAGGCCTCAACCTGGCCCATAGCCCTGCCCCCCAGCCCTCACTCTGCCCCATAGCCCCCACCCCATAGCACTCACCCTGGCCCATAGCCCTGCCCCATAGCACTCACCCTGCCCCACAGCCCTGCCTCACAACCCTGCCCTATAGGCCCCACCCCATAACCCCTCACCCCTGGCCCATAGTCCTGCCCCATACCCCTCACCCTGGCACATAGCCCTGCCCCATAGCCCTCACCGAGCCCCGTAGTCCAGCCCCATAGCACTCACCCTGGCCCATAGCCCTCACCCTGCCCCATCTCCCAGCCCCATAGCCCAGCCCCATAGCACTCACCCTGCCCCATCTCCCAGCCCCATAGCCCTCACTTTGCCCCACAGCCCCACCCCATAGCACTCACCCAGCCCCACAGCCCCTGCTCCACCCCACATCCTCCTTCCATCCCCAGGAGATGTTCGACATCGTGCTGGACGAGAACCAGCTGGAGGAGGCTTGCGAGCACTTGGCCGAGTACCTGGAGGCCTATTGGAAGGCCACGCACCCCCCCAGCAGCAACCCCCCCAACCCGCTGCTCAACCGCACCATGGCCACGGCGGCGCTGGCCGCCAGCCCCGCGCCCGTCTCCAACCTCCAGGTACAGGTGCTCACCTCCCTGCGCCGCAACCTGGGCCTCTGGGGCCGTGGGGGCCCGGACGCCGGCCCCCCGGCGCCCTGGATGAACACGCGCTGTGAGACACGCACAGAACCCCCCCCCCCTCTCCCATCACCCATCAATCACCATCCCCAGGCACTGGGGACCATCCTTGGGGTTGGCCTCTATGGGGTGGCCTTGGGATGGGGGGGGGAAATGAAGAACCA